>NW_027640825.1:0-23635 GCF_949752795.1 Hyperoodon ampullatus | reverse complement strand
GGAAATTTTTTTACTTGAAAGACCAACTAACAATCCTGACTGTGATTATTCAGACTTGGGTGTTGGCAGATACTTTCTCAAAAATGAACAATGTAAGCCTCTTACTTTAAGGAAAACAACTAATTGTGTCTGTTGCCAGTGATTGATTTTAAGCTTTCAACAAAAATTAGCAGTTTGAAAACTCACACCCAGCACTGAGGTTGACAGTTTCAAATTACTGGAAGGCTTTTCTATGGGATTTGTGGTGATTTTAATGAATGTGATTTCATCATATTGAATAATAAAATACGTTAACATTTGGAAAATATGCATAGCTCAGTGAACCAATATTTTCCAACTAACCCATGCATGATGTTATAAAACCAAACATGGTTAAAACATTGTCACATTGCAAGATAGACAAAAGGATTCAAATGCAATAGCACACAGAAAGTTCACTGATACGGCTTCAGATTCCACATTGCAACTAATCTTTAAGAATTACCACTTGCCTAGTTGTGGTGTAATATCAAAAAAGTTTACTCATAATGACCTTTTTAAGGCTGTTAAAACAGCCTTCCCAAACTACTTATCCATACATACTTCAACCAAAGGAACATATTGCAATAGATTGAATTGAGAAGGGGATATGAAAACCCAACTGTCACGTACTAAGTACAAGAAATTTCAAAAATGTGAAACAATGCCATTCCTCTCACTGATTTTTTTATTTTAAAAAAGATGAATAATTTCAGTAAAAACGTTATTTACATTACACGTAACTGGTTTATTATTTTAGAATCTTAAATGAATCCAGTTTCTCAGCTTTGATTTCTAAATGGTAATACTGATAGATATAAGCCATGTAAGCAACAACTCTTTAAAAATCTAAATAATTTTTAAAAGAGTAAAGTAGCCCTGAGACCAAAAAGTTTGAAACTCCTGACCTAGGTGTCACCAAATATTCAGATATTTAAATATAAAATATTCACAAAATAAACTATTCACTCCAGATACATAAAGTGGCCACGTCTGAAATTTGCACACTCCCCTCACTGATCCCTGATGGAGTTCCTCCCACGCCAAGAGGCTCTTTCGGTCCTTCTCCCCAGGACTCACATCATGAGTTCATTGCTAGAGGGCAGGCAGTCTCAGACCCCAATATCACGTTCTGCTGCTAATAATTCCTTTTCCTTCCGAGATTATGGCATCCAGACTGGGTCAAGTTTGTGTTCCAGAACAACTCTTCCTTTAGGATGAGTTATTTCCATTTGTTCCTGTGTGCTTCATGCAAATCCTGCTGTGGTGTGTCCTCTAGACATGCCTGGAAATGTCTGAATCTTAAAATACACATAATTTAGCCTTGGACTGCCCCATTGTGGATGTCTGGTTGAACAGGGCTAGCCAGAATGGCCACAGCACGCAACTTCCATTCAAACACCCTACACAAGACCCTTCAAAACATGTCATGTCACCTCAACATCCTCTACCATACAAAATTAGAAATAGAAGTAAATTTGGGAGGTAAACTAAAGAAAAAGGAGGAATCAAACTCACAAGCCAAAACAGCGGGTCTCTCAAATTAATTTGCTTCACATAAATTCTCCTTAAAATTATTTATGGATACAAATCCAATATAATAACTTGCAATCTAATATACTGGAAGTTGTATCCATATTGAAAAAGAAAGGAAGCAAAGAGCTTCCCTCCACAGCCTGTCCCTTGATCTCTGGGGACACTGGCCACCCAGAGATGATTGATCCCAAAGGACTCAGCAAATTCCCGCAGTTCACTCTCAGGCCCTCCCCAGCTTTGGAGGATGGCCTTCTCCACTGCAGAGCTAATGCATGTCACACCTAAAGCTGCAGCAAGCAGAGCTCCAGAATTAAGCCACAATAATTATTCAGTGGTGTTTTCTGGCATTCTTTCAAAACAGACAACTTGGAAAACCAGTCTTTTACTGCAGGCCAGAATATATTTCTAAAGTAATCATTTCAGACCTTTGCAGTGATACGTATACTTCCCTCTCTTAGGTACATAGATGTGCACCAATAGTGCAACTGCAAAACAATCCAGGCCAAAATAATCCATGTGCACCTGAAATAGTCAGATAATTGAGACAGTAGGGAATTGTTCTAGGGGTTTTATTTGTTTGGGGAACTAGGATTGGGAGATAACTTGAAACCTCTGGAAAGTGGCCTAATTCTGTGATTTACTTTCTGTAAGCTGAGATTGTGAGATGCTGTCCTTTCTACCCAGACGATCAATGAAAGGGAAATTATCAAAATGTTTTGAGATTTGGGGGAGAAACATAGAAAAAAATAGAGTGAGAGATGAAAAGAAGCCTCAGCAGCTTCTGAGCAGCAGATTCTCTCTCATTTAGCAGCAGATTCTCTCTCATTTAGCAGCAGATTCTCTCTCATTTAGTTTATAAAGTGTTAAAGCCATCTTAAATGAAATACAACAAAAATGTTCCCTCTCCCTTTCCCTTACATTAGGTTACATAACTAGCCAACTGAACTTTGTGATGGATGGGTGTTTGGGGCTATTTCAAACAGCAAAACTGTTCAGTCTTATGACCCAATTCAGTTATCATGGGAGCTCTAAGCTCCAAACTGACTGTGGCATTACATCTATTATTAAAGAGGATTTTTCTAAAAACAGATTCCATTGTTAGAAGCTTTATTACCAGAAGTTAAAATAAAAGAAGCATTCTGGATCATGGGGTGCAAACATAATTAAATACTAATTTAATTTATGTTAAAAACATACCAACTGGTCATGAAGACCATGCCAAGATGTATAAAAAGCATACACGGGCTTCCCTGGTGGCGCGGTGGTTGAGAGTCCGCCTGCTGATGCAGGGGACGTGGGTTCATGCCCTGGTCTGGGAAGATCCCACATGCCGCGGAGCAGCTAGGCCCGTGAGCCATGGCTGCTGAGCCTGCGCGTCCGGAGCCTGTGCTCTGCAACAGGAGAGGCCCCAACAGTGAGAGGCCCGCATACCGCAAAAAAAAAAAAAAAAAAGCATACACAAGAATAAGTAAAACAAGCAAGACTAAAATGAAATGAAATTTATTTTATATTTGTTGACATTTTTTTAAACTATGCTTAGGGGAAAAACAGAAAGGAATTATTTTTTTTTGAGCATTTATCTTTAGTTTTTAATTACTCTGCACAAGAATTTTATTTATTAAGGACAGTAATCCTTTACCAGACATTTGTTAATAATTAATAAATTGGTAAAATATTTAATAAGCAGAATAGAAAATAATCAGTTTCAGAAAGGAATTATTATATACACAAAATGAACATTTTTTTCATTAGGATGGTGAACATCTTTTTTTTAATCTTTTCTCTGTTTTTCAAGTTTTTTCTTATTGTGTTGGTATTAGTTTCAAATTTTTAAAAAGTAATTGCAATAAGTCTGAAAAAATATGCCTTTGGAATAAGAGTTATTGAGGTTAAGAGATAAGATTGACTTGCATTTAGGTCAGGGAAGAAGGAAAGGGCATCTGTCAGGACAGTAGCTGGTGGTGGCAGAGACGGAGCGGCTCTGGGTTGAACTCCAGGTCTCAAAGAAGCAGGTGACAATGACCCCTTACTCCTCCATCCTTGAAGCTCCTGGAAACAACCCTTCCTTGGACTCTGTTTGGGTGCCTCCTGATTCATTCTATCCAAGGACCCAAGGAATCGTTGGAGAGAAAAAGGGACAGGGATCATCACTCATACTGAAACCTCACCTTTTAAAAGCCTGAACTCGGGATGTCCCTGGGACTGATTTCGGTCCTACCCAGCCTCTGCCAACATTAACCAATGTCTCTCTTTCCACTAACTGGAACCATCAACAGACAATTTATATTATAATGTGGCACCATCCAGAGGGGAAATAAGTGGATACAAGAAGGGAAAGGTGGAGCCTATAAAGAATTTCCCCAGCATTCACAATTATACCCGAGGGCAGTCCTGTTCCCCCACTTGTGTAGGGTGTTTGAATGGAAGTTGCGTGCTGTGGCCATTCTGGCTAGCCCTGTTCAACCAGACATCCACAATGGGGCAGTCCAAGGCTAAACTATGTGTATTTTAAGATTCAGACATTTCCAGGCATGTCTAGAGGACACACCACAGCAGGATTTGCATGAAGCACACAGGAACAAATGGAAATAACTCATCCTAAAGGAAGAGTTGTTCTGGAACACAAACTTGACCCAGTCTGGATGCCATAATCTCGGAAGGAAAAGGAATTATTAGCAGCAGAACGTGATATTGGGGTCTGAGACTGCCTGCCCTCTAGCAATGAACTCATGATTGGAGTCCTGGGGAGAAGGAGCTTCAGGTGATGCTGAAATATATAAAACCTCCAAAACAAAAACAAAAACAAAAACAAAACCTCTAAGAGCACAGGGCAGCTCTGCTGTAGGGCCTTTGACCTGGGATCAGGGGAAGCTTCTCTCCTTTTATTTATTTATTTTTTTCCTTTAGAAGTCTTTATTAGATCATAAATGTACAACAGCTTCTGAAGTCTACACCGGCACTTCAGTTTTTAAAAGGAATACATGTAACATTATGTCTCATTACACCATGATCCTGGACAACAGCTTTTCAAAACTTTGCGAGAAAAATCTTGAAAAAGGTGTTACATGTCACCCGGCACTTACACATTTTAACATTATCAAAGAAGGTATGTTTCTACACTCTTACAAAGACCACTAGAAAGAAACAGTTAGAAAGCTAAGAAACTGTCTCAAAAGCATTCTTTTTTCACAATCTTTCCTCCATAGTAAGGTAATGTTCTTAAATAATTCAATCCATTCACAAATGGCTCTCTGCCTCTGCTCTGATGTCTTCTGCTCTGCATGTTTCTGTATGACTGAGAGTTTCCACGACCTGAAGATGTTCTGTTACCTCTGGGCTCTCATGCTCTCCTATTCATACATCCTCTCCTACTTGCCCATGGCCAACAGAAAGAAACTCAGTATCGGCTGGTCCCTTCATAACCCCCACTTCCTCCACTGACACCTGGACCATAGTTTCCTCCACCGTATAAGTCTCGTGCCGGCTACCGACATTTCCACTTTTCGCTAAGCTTAGTTAGAAGGTTGCTGGTTACGATTTCCGAAAATCATTGTCATTTCCACTTGCACGCTTTCCTCCTCCATAGATGCCATACCACTCCCGGGGCTCCCACCCTGGTTGCCAGATCCAGATCCTCCTCCACACCTACTAGAGCCATGACCAAGTCCACTGGCCACTCCTGAATCTATCAGATCGTCCTCCAAGTTTCCTTCCTCGTCCTGGTCCTGCTCCAACATTTCCACCACCACCAGGAGAATCTCCAGAACCGACGTTGCCTCCT
The DNA here is from genome assembly GCF_949752795.1 of Hyperoodon ampullatus. NCBI lineage: Eukaryota > Metazoa > Chordata > Mammalia > Artiodactyla > Ziphiidae > Hyperoodon > Hyperoodon ampullatus. Next base: position 18,300 of record NW_027640825.1, on the reverse strand, counting down.
CTTCCACCTCTAGAACTGTGGATTTCCTGCATTTGAGGTCAAGACAAGGCCCTTCTGACTTCTGCATGATGACCATTGATGGTATGGTATTTCTGCAGCACAAGCTTATCCACCGGATCACGGCCATCAAAAGTGACAAACCCAAAGCCTCTTTTCTTTCTAGACTCCCTATGAGGAATTATTTCAATGACATCGATTTTTCCATATTTCTCAAAGTAACCTCTAAGATGATGCTCCTCAGTAGCTTCTTCAATGCCACCAACAAACAGTTTCTTCACAGTTAGGAAAGCGCCCCGCTGTCCAGAATTCTCCCTTGGGACAGCACATTTGGGGGCAACCGTTTCCTATCAGTGGAATGAGGTGTGGCAGCCTCCACCTCAGCCATGGATGAGAAAGTTACAAAACCGAATCCTCTTGATCTTTTGCTGGCAGGATCCCTTATGACCACACAGCCTGTAAGTTTTCCCCATTGCTGGTAGTAGTTCTTCAGATTTTCTTCTGTGGTTTCAGAGCTCAAGCCACCAATAAAGAGTTTATGGAATTCTTCTTGTTCCTTCTTCTTCCTCCAGAAAGTAACAGTTTTGAAACTTGTTCCATCTTGGAGTCCATTGCTTCAGCCATTTTCTTGAAGATGAGGGAGATGAGGGAGATCTCAGGGGAAGATCACAAACCTGGAACCTGACCCACCCCGTATCTGAGGTAAGAACGAACCTCCAATGTTCCAGCAACAACACCTTCTAGGAGCACCTCCACGCAGGACCAAGCGCGCTTGGATAATTCTTGAGCACCTTTCAGTTTTCTCCTGAGATGCAGACAGCCTGTAGCTTGCTGGGAAAAGCTGCTTCTCCTCTTTTAAACAGATGATGCCATGTGGTCCACGTGAATAACAGCACAACCACCTGTCACACACCAGTATTCTCCAGGTGCCAGTGACTAACATGGAAGAGTAGCCCCAGCGCAGAGACCACAGCATCAGCCATAGGAAAGGAACTCTCTTTACCTCATTGAAGCACAGAGCACAGAAGAGACTACTGCAAGATCCTTCAGTGTTAGAAAGCAGCCTGACATTGGAAGAATGGAATACCTTCAGTTTGGTTCAGTGTGGTCGCTCCAGGCATCAGTGGGAAATGACAGTGATAGGAGTGCATAGGAAACCCTTTCTTTGCATCCATTCTTCTCCCGAGTTTTTGATCATCTTTACCATCACTACCCCGAACTCGGGTAGGTGGCCTATCTCCACTTCACTTAGTTCTTCTTCTGGGGTTTTATCTTGTACCTTTGTCTGGAACATATTCCTCTGCTGCCTCATTTTGCCTAAGTTGCTGTTTTTATTTTTATGTATCTGGTAGGTTGGTTACATTTCTCAACCTTGGAGAAGCAGCCTTTTGTAAGAGACTTCCTGTCAATTCCAGCAGTGCACTCCCCCCTCACTACCGGACTTACATGCTCTAGGGGTGCCCCCTATGAGGGCTGACTACTGTGGGTGGTCTGGTGTCACTGGCCCTTAGCCCTATGGGTCACCAGGCCCTGCCTTCTGCGGAGGCTGCTGGCCACTAGTTGGCAGGACCAGTTCACCAAGGGGCTGACTGCAGAACCCCAGTGCATCCTGGGGCTTAAGGGGGATCACTAGTGGGCGGAGCCAGGGTCCAGAAGACTCCGGGGTTATTTCCTGCCCACTGGTGGGTGGAGCCAGGTCCTGTGGTTAGTACTGGCCTATCTCAGAGCTGGTGTCAGATCACTGAGGCCGGATGGGTTGTGAAGGCTGGCTCCAGACACAGTTGGATATGGGGTCCCAGGTGTCTCGAAGCTTGTGTTGACCTGCTAGCGGGCAGGGCCAAGGCCCAGCTGGTCCTAGGGCAGGGTCCGCAGGCTGCAGGATTGTGGTGTTCTTGGGTCCGGTGTCTGCCCCCTGGTGGGTGAGGCTGGTCCAGGGACTAGAGCCAGCTTCCTGAGGGCAAGGCGGGCAGTAGGGGAATCTGGGGGTGATGCCTGCCCACTGGTGGGTGGAGCTGGGTCCTGGCCCTCTGGTGGGTGGTGCTGTGTCTAGAAACGGCTGTGGGCTTACGAGGTCTCTAGGCAGCCTCTCTGGTGATGGGCGGGCCTGCATCCCAGCACTTGGCCTGAGGCGTCCCAGCATTGGTGGATGGGGCCAGATGTTGGCGCTAATGAACTAGAGGGAGGTCCCCACTCTGCCACCTGCCAGTGTCCACACTGTGGAAGGAGCTCCCAGGAATGGCTGCCACCAGTGTCTATGGCCCCAGCGTGAGCTGCAGCTGCCCCCTGCTTCTCCAGGAGACTCTCCAAGACCAGCAGGGAGGTCTGGGCCAGACTCCTATCAGATTACTGCTTTTGCCCTGGGTCCTGGAGCATGTGAGATTTTGTGTGTGCCCTTTAAGTGTGAGTTTCTATTTCTAAGCCCAGGACTCCTTGAAAGTAAGCCCTACTGGCCTTCAAAACCAAATTCTCTGTGGGCTCATCTCCTGGTGCAGGACCCTTGGGCTGGGGAGCCCGACGTGGGCCTCTGAGTACTCTCAATAATTACTCTCCTGTGTAATTATTCTCCAGTTTGTGGGTCAGCCTCCCCAGCCCCCCAGCCCACCTCCCCTCTGCCCCCAGGGACATGGGACTTGACTGTAGAGCAACTCTGCCCCTCCTACCCCCCTGGTTGTGATTCCTTCCTTAGGTCTTTTGTTGTAGAAGATCTTTTCTGGCAGGTTTCAGCCTTTTTGTCCATGGTTGTTCTGCTGATAGTTATGATTTTGGTGTGCTTGTAAGAGGAATGAGCTCAGGGTTTCTCTACTCTGCCATCTGGGCTGATCTCCTGTCAGGGAAACCCTTTCTTTTCCCTACTCCCCACCACCCCATGCTACACGCGCACACCCTGCACATGCATGCACGCACGTGTGCACACACATAATCCATTCATTCTGAAATTTTTTTTTTTTTTTTGCGGTACGCGGGCCTCTCACTGCTGTGGCCTCTCCCGTTGCGGAGCACAGGCTCCGGACACGCAGGCTCAGCGGCCATGGCTCACGGGCCCAGCCACTCTGCGGCATGTGGGATCTTCCCGGACCGGGGCATGAACCCATGTCACCTGCATCAGCAGGCGGACTCTCAACCACTGCGCCACCAGGGTAGCCCCATTCTGCAATTTTTAAAATACCTACCAGTAAGGAGGTCTATGCTAAGTGCCCTGGATTTGGCAGTGAGGAAGGCAGACGTGACTTCTGACCACATGTTGCTCGGCAGCCACGTTACCACGACAGCTCGCTCCCTGACCACCAGTGATGACCCACGAGTGGGGCCCTGACCCATGCTGAGCCCATTATCACGTTATGCCGCCACGGCCACAGTTGATCGATCCAGAGGACAGCCCCCGACCCACACTGAGCCAGCAAGGCCCTCGTTTGATAATTCCAGAACTGCGAGAGTTGGCAGACTCTTTGGGGTGCCTGGATTACAAAATACAAAGATTAGAAACTATAAGCATGTGACGTGGAGAAGAATAGAAAGCTACCCTGAAGATAAGAATAAAGCAAAGGCAAAACTGTGAAAAGCTAGAGGGAGGCTCCCCTTGCTCCTGAGACGGCTGCCATCCTGCCACTGGATTTCATCAGCCAATCAAGGTAAAACTAAACTGGGTTTCTGTCACTTGCAACGAAAAAAGTCCCAGTATATTGACCCACACACACACTGTAAATGGTGGCAGCAATTGAAAGGCACTCTCACAAGACTTAAGAACTGAAGGAACCGCAGGAAATTAAGAGAAAGAGCAAAAAAGGAAGAAGTGTTAAAGCTAAAAAGAGGTGTCTTGGTGAACTTAGACAAAGCATACCTTGGATGTTTCCAGAAACACTGAGATGCAGGGAGATTCTGCAAGGACCTGAGCTAGAGAAATAATCTGTTATTGTTGCCAATATTCAAGGTTTATCTCCTGACTCATATGGCCTGAAGAATCAGAAGTTACAAGGGTAGGAAACATAGCAACATTGATTTATACAACTTAGGAAATTTCTATTTGTTACTTATTCTAGCACAGACAATTTTATTATAAAGAATATTTATTCAGCAAAAAGCCATTCAGAAAAGCACTGTATTTTTCTAACCAAAATTTTGAGTCAGCTAGATATAGCCTCATCTTCCCTCTTCCCGTCCTCTAAGGGATGTCTCTCTTCAGTTTAATTCTCTTGTCATTTTTCACTTCCAACTCAATGTCACAATTTGATGAAGGCTGGTGGCTAGAAGCTCTTGGAAATGGTCAAAACCCCACAACCACAATGGTGTCTGTATCAGACAATCAAGGGTTCTTTCTCTCCATTTCCAGTTTAATGTTTTCCCATCTCTTAGACCTCTAAACCAGATCCAGCTGCTTTTCTTGACACCTGTCGTGTTTATTTAGAACCTGTTTTTACCAGAATCGTTTCAACACAATAAAAATACCAGATCTGGTTTCCATGGGCTTTTCAGAGAAGGCAGTAAACAAAACAGGAGAAATAAAAGAGAGAGAGGCTGCCACGTATACAAAGCAATACGAGTCGATTATCAGACTGCATATACGATGTTTTCTGACAGTAAGAAAGTACAAAACATTGTTTTATTGATTTTGGCTTGACTTCCCACCCTCCTTTTTCATACGACAGTTCTATGAAAGTAAAAGTAACTCCTATTTTTGTGTGAAAGCCAGTGTTTGCAACTAAGTAACACACTATGGACCTTGTCAGATAATGAAAAGTAAAAACATGTTGTTTGTGTGTGTAAAGCATAATTATTCATGCACACGCACACACACATTTTCCTTTCTCACAGTGAACAGCATGCTAATTTATATACGCTTACTGTGCACAGGGAGTTTGCTGGTATCTTACATATTTGTTTCCATTTAACTCTCTTGTTCAACCAAAAAGGGGTTACTAATAATTTGAGATTACAGTTCAGTAGTCTCTTTAATTTTGGTCAGAAATACAACAGTGGAAATAGCAATCAGATTCAAAGAAACAATATTTTCCACTTAATTTCTTTGTTGGAAGGGAAAAATAAACACTGCTTTATAACCAAGCAGAGTTTAGGTTTTAATGAGCCAAGTGCAAGTTTCAATACCTTGTCCATCCTAACAGAAATGCATCTGTTCGGAAAGTGATTAAAATCCAAAAAAGCTCAAGGGCTTCTGTGGTGTAAACACAGCTTGGGCTGCAGAGCTCTTGGCTCTGGGACTTAGCCAACCTTCCAGAATGCTGGCAGAAACCCCACTCAGTATCTCCCTCCAGACCAAAGGAAGAAGTAGTAAACAAACGCATCAATCACCAGCAACTGGGAAGTGCTGAGAACCGAAAGTTTCAGCCACCAATATAGAAAGAAACTGATAATTGCCATCCATCACGCCTGCTAAGCATGCATACAGGTTCTCACTTAGCTATGGACTTGCTAAAAGTACGGAATACAGAATACTCAGCAGAAAGAAAATGAAGGCCTAAACCCACCTAGGGAAGGATGTCATTAGCAGGATTTATTTTGCTTTTTAATACAGCTTATGGTACTTTCTTTTATTTTTGTACTTAAAATTCTTAAGCACAAAACTTAAGAATTTTAACTTAACTTTCCTAAGAATTTTAACTTAACTTTCCTAAGATATTTACAATTCTATGGAGATACAATTAATATTGTCACCTGAGATACAAGGATCAATTGTTCATTCACTGATTTATTCATTCTTTTAAAAATATTTATCAGACACCTACTAGATTCCTGGCACCATCTGTATTCTGAGGGAATACAAAAGATAAAAGTAATCATAAAAGATATAGTCCCTGCTTTTAAAAGCTTGTCATCTGAGTACATTGATAGGGGATTTTTATATGTCAAAAAATTTTAATAGTGCAAGTTAATACATAGAATCGAATAAAAAAGACAAGAGAGTGTATAATAAGTTCTTCTGCTAGTGGTTAAAAACTAGGTACTAGTGGTTATTAGTTTTATAGTAATACTTGTGGGTTTTTTTTTTTTTCTTATCTGAAACCCAATGAGGTTTTACTGAATGATTTTTAGTAATGTTTTTCTAGGTCAGCTTCTGATGGGTACTGACTGGTCGTGAGTTCAAGGGTCCATTCCCTAACAAGTACTTAGGTGTGGCTAATGTGTGCTTTTGTTTCTGGTTAAATGTGAAAATTGGGCAAAGAGATGGGACAGATAAGAACACATGGGGTCTGCTCCTGTGTGAATATACTCGAAGGTCAAGGCATGTGTAAGCCACAGACAGTAATCCTCTACTTGAGCCACACACTGGAATCACTCAGGAAGCTTTTTTAAAAAAAAATTAAATGCCTAGGCTCCACCTCAGACCAGTTCAGAACATGTGGAGGTGGGGCAGACTTTTTTAAGCTCCTCGGGTGACTTAGCAATATGAAGGTAGGTTTGTAAAACACCACCACAGAACATACCCACCATCATTAAACCCCCAGCTCATCTTTAACCTCAAGCAACATAACTTCCTGATGTGTCCTCTGAGGTTTACTGATTACAAATAATACACTAGGTAATTAACAAAGTTACTTGCTATATGCTGGATTACTGTCCAAAGTCCTACTAAAAATTGAGGAACATCAGTCAAAAATTATTATCTCCTGTCCTTTTTGAAATTTTGGTCCATTTCTTGTCTACTAAGGCACTACAGTTGTGACAATAAAGCCATGTCACATATATGGGTGATCACCTTTTATTCTCTATTTCATGGGTTCACATACAGCTCATCTAAGAGACGAATCATTGTGTATCCAGTGCAGAGAGTTAGAAGAACAAACCACATCACAGTCATGCCCAACTATAAACTGCTACCTGATCCATCAAAACACCTGCCTGATTTGACCTCAGAGTAATACTGAAGTACTGCAGGAGCCTCGGTAACTTAGGCTCCATACTGAGGTCATGAAACTGGTTCTCACTTTTTCCTTCCTGCAGAGACTAAAGATGAGGAAAGGTCAATAAAAGCTACAATCTATCTTATGCTTGCTCCTAACAGATTTCTCCATGTGCTGATAATAAAGAGAATGACTGTGCCTAATGCCCTCTTTATATCTTATGTAGCTTCGGTGATTCCCATCCTGGCAGCACATCCAGTTATCCAGGGTGCCTGCTCAAAGGCACACAAGCTCAGGCCTGATCCCTCAAGATTAAGGTTTGATGAACCTTGGGTGGGACCCAGGGATCTGTATTTTAAATAAGGGCCTCCAAGAAATTCCAATGATGCCATGCTGGGTAATCTCTCATAGAACCATTACCCTGAAGAAAAAAGAAAGCAAGGCTTTCAGTTTATCAACATGATAGCTGGAATACCTTTTAAGTGGAATGTCACACTGGTAATCACACAGCTGAAGAGCAAAAGTTTGTCTCTCTTTAATCATGAGGTCAGTTACCCACTGAGTTCTTAGTTTTATTTTTCCCTGTAGCAGTTTTCACAAACTGACATTATTTTATATGTCTATTTGCTTATTTTTAAAATATTGGTAACCCTTAATAAAATGAACACTCCATAGTGCAAGAATGTGTCTATTTTGTTTGCTGACCTATCCTCAGATCTTAGAACAGTTCTTAACACATAGAAGTTACCCAGCAAATAATGAATGAATAAGTGGATAAACAAGTGAGTGAAAATTTAGGAAGTGCTCAAAAAAGTTGACAAATTGGTGAGGAAGAGAACCTACCTATCAAAGCAGGGGCAGGAAATCCTCCCCAGGTCTTTCATGTAATCTGAGGGGTTTTGTTATTTATTTATTTTTATTCCTGATATACAAGAGAATTACTAACCCAATCAGCAAGTTCCCTAAAATATAAAAATTCAAAAAAATTGAACTGGTTTTGCAGAAGTCAGTTAAACAAGCTTCAGTGTGTAGTAGGCTTGAGTTTACATGGCCTTCCTCATTAACTGAATGCTATGAGTAACTACGTCTCAGAATCTGCTCTCATTATTGGATCTGATGGCCAAACGTGGACCTTTCCATGCTGATGTATTACACTTGAGCTTCTTCAAGGTAATAAGTTTATCATAAGATTTAAATGGGATAAAATAACTCCCCCAGTTGGCCTCTTCTGATTTTTATTTCTTTTATTGCTTTATTAATCTGACAAGTGATTATTTGGTGCTCAGTTTGTCTTTGTCAAGAAAGATATTAAGGTGAGTGACACATTTGTCTAGAAAAGTGAGGAACTGGTTTTAGATTATCAGCAACTGGCTTGGGGTTGATGACATGAGAAAATACTCCATGATTTTATGCATGTGAGGCAATTTTGAAAGATCATCATATTGGACATGTCACCAACTGAGTATGAATGCACTGCAGACTTTTATTGTTTGCAGCTGCCTGACATTCCCCATTCAGCCGTGAGTGCAGATGGTCCTTGGACAGCAATATCAAGGATTACAATGAGGGAGAAATGACAGTCTTGGTCCCAGCTTAGAAAAACTGCTGTGAAAATGATTTTAAGAGAGGAGTTCAACTATAATATGACTCATAATGAATGGGTGAGTTACCCCCACGATTCTACCTTGTACTGTCATTCAGTACCAGGATCCATTCAAAATGAGCTTTAGTGAAGAACGTTCTACTCAGATCAACCCTTTAGGGCTGCCATATGCTCATCTGCTAGCAACTTGACATAAGGCTCCCATCTCTGCCCATCCTGGCTCCTCGTACACAAATAATATTTGAACTTGACAAAAGCAGATGAGGGGGGCCCACAGATTACAGCCTTTTCCTTTACTCTACAGCTGGCCAGGCTCCAGAAGAAGACTCTTATTCAAGAGGCTAACTTCAAGAAAAATACCTGATCTAAAGAATTGCAGCTGTTGATGTCTCTGTGTAGCTTAGCCACTGCTAAACCACTGTTCCCATGGAACAATTCGATCTGAATTCGGCAAATCAGCAATGAAACAGGAGATAGCGCTATGCATAAAAGTTAATAAATAAAAAGAGGCATGAAGACAGAGTGGTCTACTGTAAAGAAAAGAAAACAGGCAGCATAATATGGAAATCAGATAAGGCACATTAATTGGAACGAAGAATATTTTTAAATCATAAAATTTACAATCCACAAAAGGATACAACAATGTTCCTATGCCAGTGTCAAAAGTAATTCATGCATATAGTCATTCAACAAATATCTATTGAACAATCTGCTAAGCATTACTCAGTTGAGATATATCAGTGAATAGACTGATTCTCGCATGACAGACACATTTCTCACAATCATGAGAACTTTTTACATTTCAGCATGGAAGAAAATAGTCCATAGACAAAGAAATATATAACATAACAAAGCAGAATAAGAGACTAGAGGAAGGTACTGAAGATTATTTAGGAAATGATTATCAAGGAGGGTCTCTCTTAAAACATGCTATTTAAGCAAAGAGCTGAATGAAGCTAGAAAGCAACGTGGGGCTCTGGAGGAAGCACACTGGAGGAAATGTGAGGAACTGGTGTCAGATTATCAGCAACTGGCTTGGGTTGATGACATGAGAAAATACTCCATGATTTTATGCATGTGAGGCAATTTTAAAAGATCATCATATTGGACGTGTCACCAACTGAGTATGAATGCACTGCAGACTTTTATTGTTTGCAGCTGCCTGACATTCCCCACTCAGCCGTGAGTGCTGAATGGAACAAGTAAGGAGCAAGCACGAAGACCCTAAAGCAAGAGCAAGTCTGCAGTGTTCAAAGAGCAGTGAGAAGAGTGGCAGGGCTGGAGCTGATGGAGAAAGGCAGAGCAGGAGATGCCCGGAGGGGGCAGTCAGGGCCAGGTCACGTAGGCCTTGTGAGCCACTGCAGGGAAGTTTTATTTTATTTAAAAAATTGGATATTACTGGAAGATTGTAAGCAGTTTTCACTCCCACTGCTGTCCTAGAGAACTGACTGAAGGGAGACACAAGGAAGAGCAAGGAAGACGAGTTAAGAGGTTGGTAGGAATCAAAAAGAGAGATGGTGGTGTCTTGGACCAGGGTGATAGCAGTGAATGTGCTGAGAAATGACTGAATCTGGGTTATATTTGAAAGATGATAGATTGATTTTGCCATTTGCAGCAACATGTTTGGACTTGGAGGGCATCATGCTAAGTGAAATAAGTCAGACAGAGAAAGACAAATACTGTATGATATCACTTATATGTGGAATCTAAAAAATACAACAAACTAGTGAATATTACAAAAAAGAAGCAGACTCACAGATACAGAGACCAAACTAGTGGGAGAGGGAAGAGGAGAGAGGAGTGTAGGGGTGGGAGAGTGGGAGGCACAAACCCCTGGAAGTAAGACAGGCTCAAGGATATTTTGTACGACACGGGGAATAGAGCCAACATTTTGTAATCATTGTAAAGGGAAAGTAACCTTTAAAAATTGTATACAAAATTTAAAAAATTTTAAGAACAGATTGAAACTGAAAAAAAAAGATGATAGATTGATGTGTGGTATGAGGAAAAGAGGAATCAAAGATAACCTCTAGATTTTTGGCGTAGATAACTAGTTGTGATCGTGTCACAGAGATGAAAAGACTAAGAAAGCAGCAGATGTGAACAGAAAAAAACAAGAGTTCTGTTTGAAATGCCTATTAGGCATCTAAAGGGTAGAAAGTCGGATTTACAAGCCTACAGCTCAGGGGAGAAGCTGAGACTGGAGAGGCTAATTTAGGAGTCTTCAATATATAAAGCATTATAATACTCTTGGTTGAGAAAATCAGAAAAATCTCGTATATGGAGATGAGAAATAGTCCTAAGCCCTGGGGCGCTCCATCATTTGGACGTGACAAAGAGAAGGGGAGCTCTGAAGGAGACAAATAGGAACAGAGAGGGAGGTAAAGAAAAACAAAGAGAGTGAGGTGTCCCAGAAGCCAAGTGAAGTATTTCAAGGAAGGAACAATTCTTTGTATAAAAATGCTGCCAGGTAGTTGAAGGTGGGGACCAAGGACTGATCGCTGGATTTGGCAACACAGAGGTCATCAGTAATTTTAAAAGAATAGTTCTGGTGAACTGGAAAGACAAAGCCTGAGAGGAGTGGGTTCTAGAGTGAATGTACAGTGAGAACTGGACACGATGAACAGTTCAAGAAAGAAGAGAAATGGTGCAGTATCTTGGGGGAAGGTATGGGATCTGAGAAAGGTTTGTGTTTTTATGGGTGTTTTACAGTCTGTTTATGTGCTGATGGGAATGATTGATAGAAAGTAAAAGATTAGTGATGCTGGAGGGAAGGAAAGAGAAGGAATAATTGCTGGAATAGAGCAAACAAATCCATGAGTAGAAAAGTAGACAAAAGTAGACAAAAGGGAGAGGTTGGTCCCAAAAGAAGCAGGGATCCATCATCATAAGAAAAGGTGAGGAAGAGTATAGAGATACAATGCTGGCGAGTGGGTAGACCTGGTGGTAAGAAGAGCTGGGAGTTGTCTTCTGAGAGCTTCTGTTTTCTCAGTGAAATAAAAGTGATATTATTAGCTGAGAACGAGGAAGTGGGAAGGAAGAATAAATGTACTGCGAAGGGGAAACAACAAAGAGGAATTGCACAATAGTTTCCTAGGTGAGTGTGGAATGTAGTAAAGGTGACAGTGTTCCTTTCGTGGTTATAAATGAAACGTGAAACCAGCCAACCTGACTTATTTTCTCCAGCCATGTTTCAGTGCTCACTGGTAAGCGTGGAGTAGGTAAAGTTGGATGTAACCAGAGTTTTCAAGCAGCATATAATGGGGGTAGAGTGGAGCAAAGGCATTGAAGGTTTGTACAAAGGACCGATTACAGTGAGGGACCACGAACTTTAAGCTGGGTACGTAGAAAAAAATAAAACATGAGGTAGATGATGGACAATAAAAGAATGGTGGGATTAACAGGTTGGATATGGTAGTTGAAGAACTGTGACAATGGGAAATGGGCTGAAAAAAGACGGGAAAAGATGATGGACAGAATGTGGAATGCTGGAAATTGAAACCACTTTGGTTACTGGTAATGATAATTTTGAAAATTATTGATAATGGCTGAGAGGGTGGCTGAGGAAAGGTGGAATAAAAAATAATTGATAATAAGAGAAAAGAGTGTTGAATGGTCGGTTCATCTACAGGAATGCTGAAATCATCAAGAAAAAGGACTGGAGTAGTGAACTGTGCTGAAATCTTCAATGAAGGAATAGGATTGAACAGAATATTGATAACTAATTTTGACAACCATCATGATCATAGTGAAGGATTTTAATATGTCTCTTTCAGAACTTAATGAATCAAGCAGAGAAAACATAATTAAGGCTCTAAAGAAATGTAATTCACAATGAATAAACCTACTTTGATAGAAATGTCTATAACTATGTACCATGTTAACCAAGAATATTGTTATATTGAATCTATTAAATGTTTATAACTGAATCATGTACTTAACCACAAAGACATCTTTTTAAAAATTCCAATTAATGAAAGGAGAAAAATATTATATCACTTTTACAGAGAATGTAAGGAAATTACAAGGAAGGTAAGGACATTTGTCAGAATATTCAAAGTAGGGTTGAAAACAGATGCTTCATCTTATATCTGACATCACTTACCTGCTCTGTTCCACTATAAAGTTGAACATTTTATTGTCCCCAAATAGTATACTATATATTATAATTTATAATAGAAATTATTTTAAATGTAGTTGGTCACTGATACTTTGCCTATGTAATTTCAAATACCCGGGTACTTTATTGCCCAGAACCATCTTTCACTAGCTTCTATATTTCCACCTTGCAAACACTGTGCAATAATTATAGGTACCTCACTCCTTGTGGAAGAATTGTAGCAACCAGTGAGACACTGTCTAAAGAGTTCTTTGACTGCCTTAGACTGAAGAAGCTATAGAAATGAAAAGTCAGAGTGTTATCATCATTTCACCTATTCCAAATAAATGATTACAGTTCAAGTGCCACAAATATATGTTGTACTTTGCAACAGCAGTAGAGAAAGACAACAGACCCTTGTCCCCCAAGGGTCCTCTATTACTAATCCCTCAAAGACATAAACCAAAAGGGCCCCAAATTTAGAATATCAATTTACCAATTCTGATATTTACTGACTTTACATCATATAGGCATCCTGACTATGATAATAAGGTCATTTAAGTTTAACTAATGTACCAAAGTGCTTTTCTGGCACCCAAATTTCCCTAGACCACTTAGACCAGGTCCTTAAGGAGTAGAAAGAGGAAACTGTACCAAGCTATACTGTATGTGTCAACTTTTGTTGCAGGAAAAAACAGCCCCCATCACTCAGCAGCTTACAACAAGCACCTGCTTCTTCCTCCTGTTACTTGAAGGCTGGGCCCTGCTGAGCTCAGCAGGACTCAGCAGGCCTCATGTGTCGTCCCATTCCCAACTCCAGATGCCACCATCTGATACCGCTATTCTCACAGTAAAGGGCAGGAGGAAAGGGCTCAAGACAAAGCACCCAACTGCATTAAAGCTTCTACTGGGTGAGACAACTGTCATACCCACTCACACCTCATTGGCCAAAGCACATGACAGAGAGCAAACAACTGAGAATAATCCCACCTGTCACAATACTATGCTGCAGTGATGTCTCCCATCCACCACTCCAATTCTTCACACCATAGGAGCTAAAGCTAGATATTACACTTTCCTACAGCTTCCTCTTATAGAATTGTGTGCAGCTATTTATAATACTTTGTGAGTGTTTTGGTCCTACTGTGGGAAACTCAGATCTCCTTCCTCTGAACACCCTTCTTCTTGGTTTTCTTAGGGACTTTAGGGAAGCTTGTGCTATTCAAATTCAGATGGATTATTGTGACATCCTATAGATCTCCTTTGACTGGTACAAAGAGTCAACAGCACCAAGACCCAAGCATACATTACTTTCAAGCCACTTCATTGTGTAATCCTATATGCAAATTAAAACATAGATTTTTAAATTAATTTTCGTTTCTTCTTCAGACCACATAATATCCAAGTTAGAGTGATAAATATTCACATAGTAAGTGCCCATGTATAAAGTATATGCTCTTCATACCAAACTGTCAAGGCTATTTGTTTAAAAATTGATTTTTCTCTTCTCAAAATTTACTTAATAAGTATTTCCATAGAATGCATTATAGGCTGGATACTAAGCATTTTACACATATTTTATCCTTAAAACCACACTAGGTAAGCCCCATTATTATCATCCCTGTTTCACAGATGATGAAACTGAGGAACAGAAATGTAACACACCAGGTAAGTGGCAGACCTGAGATTCAAACCCAGACATTCTGGACCCAGGGTTTATGCTCTTATCCATTACATTATGCTGCCTTGTCCCCTTCATTCAGAATTTTCTCTATTCTGCAAGACTATGCTTAATTTCTCTAAGCAAAGGTCTCATTTACTGTGCTGTTTTGAACTTTCAACCCCTGCATTTTCTCAGACGCCTCATTAGAAGAATCTATATAAACATGATAGAGTTTATATTTGAACCACACCTCACAGTAAACCATGCTGAGAGTCAAAGATATTAAAAAGGGACTTGTTCAAAGTCATGCACTTAGCAGATGGCATTTTGAATTTCTTGAAGACATGAATCTATATCAAACCGTGAGTTAATTGCCCAGTTCTCCTTCCACTGTATCCAAGGCAGTAAATGCCCTTATAAGTCAGCTTTTCTCTGAACGAACAGCTCCTCCCTAAATGATGGTCATTTCTATCTTACAACCTAGCATTTGCTAAACTTTTTCTTTTACTCTCTTTTTCAATATACTGCATGAAGCTGGATATGTTTTAAAATAAAAATACACTCTGCTATTTTTAAGGATAATAGTCTCAAATAAATGAAATTCACATATTTACCCTGTTAAAAATTGTAGTTTCAAATTTCTCCTTTTTCAAGTATTTTATATGAGTGGCTATCAGAGGTGAAATAGTGAAACTTCCGTTGTAGAAGGGGACTAACTCCATGGGTGAGAAATTTAACAAGCAGTGAGATTGTAAAAGGATTAGGCAGCAGAGAAAGAAGAAAATGAGAATAAGCAACAATATAGCCAGATAAGCGATAAACTATGCAATTCATTCCAGTGTAATCAAGAATTGGCTTTAGGTGGATACTTTAGTTAGTAACTTTCTTGGCATATGAAATGGTTTGGTGAAATTAACAAGGACATATGTATATTCTGTTTTCAGAATTATGCCAGTTTGGATGCAAATCGTGTTATTTGATCTATAATGCCTATCCTGCTACAGCAGGACAAAGCTCTGTGACCTTGAGACCCACTGACTATGAGCTGGGCCTCTGCTGGTCTGCTTTTGGATGCACTCACGTGGTGTTTTGACAGACCTGCCTCTGCTGGACTCTGACAAAACTCTACATGACTAGTGCAAACTTGTCTTCCTATTTTTATCAAGAACCTTTTGTTTTCTTTCTTATGTGGGAAATTGTTGTTTTCTTAAAAGAGACCATTATGCCTGTAGGCAAATCAAGTTACCAATTTTATTTTAGACATATACTCTGTGTGAATCAATTGCCACTTTCCTAATTGAGTAAACAATCACTTCCTACACAAATTGCCTAGGGATATATTTGCATGCTAACATACATGGGCAAGGTGCGTAGCACAGGAAAATTATTTGTGGCGTATTGTTAAAATAATTATATGTTATCTTATGTAATGGCTTAGGTCTATCATAAAGATTATTTTCTAAAAGCATTGAATAAGATAATCTTGCTTACAAGGCTTATGAACTTCACAGGCACTCATGAAATTCAAAGATAATATTTTGTATCATATTTGTAATAATCAATCATGACTACCAACTACTGGGTATTTATGATATGCCAAACACAATGCTAAGTCCATTCCTCACAGCAACCCTATAAAGTAAGTACTATTAAATCCATTTCACACGTGAGAAAATTTCAGCAAAGAGGTTCAGAATGGTTGAGTAAGTAGCCCAAAGTCACAGAAAGTTGTGATGCCTAAATTTAGATCCATATCTATCTGATTCAAAGTCCATGCTATTACTCACTGTACTGTAGAGATTCTGTGCCCCAGAAACAGAGACTATCTCTGTTTTATTGTCTTTTGCAATAAAAATATAAACAAGCTCCTGTTAAATTTACTAATAGAGTTTTTGTCTTCATAAACACTAGTACAGTTCCCCCAAATCAAATGAGATTTAATAAGGAACATGAATACAGATTAGATGTTTCTGGTCTTCTGCCTCCCATTAAAACATTCATGAAGATAAAAGAAGACAAAAACTGACAATAGCAAAAGAAAAAAAAATAATGTACCCAATTTTCCATGCAATTTCCCATTGTCAGTAAGGGTAGATTGAAAAGCAAATTATTGGACTCTGTATCATAATCATCTAACCCAAAAGCAAAAGCTGTTCACCAAAGAAGAGAAAAGGAAAAACCTCTGACTCATTTCCCCTTGGTATAACAAACTCCAGAATATGATGGCTAGATTTTGTAGGAAAACAAGCAAGTAATTATTTTCAGAAGTGACCATGTCCTGTCCTCCTTTTCTGTCACTTCCATCAGCTCTCTTCTCTTTTTATTTTTCCATTCTATTAGTAGGAGTAGAGAGGAGCATTAAGATAGTCTCCAAGCATGTTTTCTATTTAAAACACACACACACACACACACACACACACACACACACAATTAAACGAGACAAAAGAGCTGGGAGTGCTGAGATGGGTGTACTGCTTTGTACATGACATGGTTCAAAGAACTTCAGCTGGGTTCCCCAGCACAGCCAGAGCACAAGCTTCACTTCAGTCCTAGCATACTCATTTGTGATGAATACCCGTCAGGCATTACAAACAGAAGAGGAGTAAAACGCTACATTCTGACCTTCAGGTTTAGATTGAGAAAAGTTGCCTGAGCTCAAGTGAACAATAAAGGAGACAAAGGAAACTGAACTTGGTTGAAAAACACCATCCTGGATAGCTCTTCCCTGAGTCAGTGAGCTCATCCAGGAAATAAACAATGGAGCCTACTAAAACACAAGAGAAAGAAAACATTTGGAGGGAGGGAAAGATTTCCCTAAAGACTAAGGGAGGACTTCCCCGGTGGTGCAGTGGTTCAGAATCCGCCTGCCAATGCAGGGGACACGGGTTCGAGCCCTGGTCTGGGAAGATCCCACATGCCGTGGAGCAACTAAGCCCGTGCACCACAACTACTGAGCCTGCGCACCTAGAGCCCGTGCTCCGCAACAAGAGAAGCCACCACAATGAGAAGCCCGCACCGCGACGAAGAGTAGCCCCCGCTCACCGCAACCAGAGAAAAGCCCGCGCACGGCAATGAAGACCCAACTCAGCCAAAAATAAATTAATTAGTTAATTTAAAAAAATAGTAATAGAAAAGAATTTTTAAAAATAAAGAGATAATCCTTTGAGAATCTAGGCAGAAAGAACAAATGACTTATTAGCAGAAGAAAAGTAGGGGGTTTTTTCAAAAGCAACACTTTATGCCAGAAAAAAATGGTAGAACATATTTAAGATTATCAAGGAAAGAAAATGTAAGGTACAGATCTTATATCCAGAGAAAATGGATTTTTTAAAAAAGGATACAGAGGAATTATCAACATTCAAGGACTCAGAGACTATTATTCTCATGGGTGTTTCCTGAGGAATCTACTAGAGAACAGTCTTCAAGAAACTAAAATAACTATAGAGATATCAACATAAGAACTAGTGGATAAGGTTAAACATAACTATTTATAGAACTAAGGCAAAAATGAAGGTAAACAGAGAGAATATTGGATGCAGTGGCCATATGATCCGAAAATGCGGAAATAGTACAACTAGTAAAGGGAGTGATATGGAAAAAACATATTCAAAATAACTGTACTTAGTAATTACATTGCTGTGGTAATAATAGTATTGTTATTCTGAGGCTGCTATACGGAATAAAGTAAATGAATAATTATGGGATGTTCAAATTCTATTATTCCCTGTGTCTTTGAGAACTAGGGATTTTGATGTTGGAAGAAAGGAGATACCAATATAAAACAGAAGAGGTAAAATAAAAAGCCCTATAGTCCTGAAATTTTTTAACTTAATAAGGTTTACATTAGTGTATATGTGTCTGTGTGTGCACGTGTGTGTGTGTGTATTTCTTAGTTTTGTCCACTTAAGAGGTTTAGAAACAATGACCAAAACAGTAGCAAAGAGCTCCCTTATACTCAGGTGTCCCTGAAATATCATTTCCCACTAAAGGAAGCCAGGGCTGTTTTGAGAAATAGCAGATTCCAGATACAAAGCAAGACAGGCACACTATGAGTCTAGAATAACTTATACTGAAGAGTTCTCAG
>NW_027640826.1:0-187036 GCF_949752795.1 Hyperoodon ampullatus | reverse complement strand
GCCATAGTTTTCAAAACAGCATAATTTCACTCTTCTCAATGATTAATCTGTTGTATTACACAACCTTTGAGTATTTAGCTTTATCAATGACATGTACTTTACAAATGTTTTAGAGATCCTACCAGTCTTTGAAAACATCCTTGTTCCTTGTTCCAGTTCCAGTTTTATGTATATATTCTGCCTTGCACCTGATTATTCCAACATCTGATGGGTGGCCTTGGGAAACTAATTCTCATATTGATTGTTTTTGCTGATTGTCTCCCCTTGTAGCTGATTTCTTCATTATTGTGTAAATTTAGATCATGAGCTCATGTTTAGCTAAACAGCTGACATTGTAAAAGGCTTAAGTGTGAACGCTCGTAAGCTTCAGGAGAAAGTCGGCAAAGATTTTTTTGTGTCCCTCCGATGAGTTGCCCGCAAGGACCCCATTTTTTAGAAGTGTTGGTCCAATACTCCCTCTAGAGGCAGGGGATTCAGACAGGGCTGCTTTGCAACCCCCGATCTGGGGCAGCGGCTGTGGTCGACCTGTGGTCAGGGCAGGAGCCTCTCCGCGTTGGCCCCAGTGACCCATCTGCCTGCGAACTTCGGTCACCTGGCAGGAAGGTACGATGCCCAGTCCTATGGTTAGCTGTGCAGCGAGGTGTACTGCGAGGACACGTTCCACACACACTTCGACAAAGAGGGCGGCCTGAGTGGAAATGTGAGTGTTTGGGAAGCTGTGCAGACAAAGAAGGCGCCCTTTGGCCTGGGCCAAATGCTTGTGACACTCCCCTGGTCCTGCCGGGCTCTGAGGGCCCTGCCCTGGGCCCCCTGCTCCCCTGCCCTTTGTTCAGTCACAGCAGAGATGGCCACACCCACTCCCTCAGTGAGGGCAGTGTTCCAACCTCCTTCAGCCCCACCCCCTCTCCGCAGGTTACCATGGACTACCGATGCTGCATTCTGAGGCCAGGGCATTCCAAGAATGCCAAGGGCAGACATGATGACCTTCAATGATTTCCTCTTGTGTCAGTTTTGGTCAACTTTAGGAGCTAGGAAATGGTCCCCTTTACAGAAATGTTCAAATTTACTGGCATTTCATATATTCTCTGCTATAACATTGTCCTGATTCTTTCTGTATATTCTTTACATATGTTTATGTTTTCCTTAATCAAAGTGTGTCTTTTAAATCTTTTCAAAGAATATTCTTTGGACTTACTAAATCACCTCAATTTTATACGTTTTCTGTTGTATTAAGTTCTGCTCATATCTTTATTTATATTTTTTCTATGTTCTCAGGGTTTGTTGTTTTGATCATCTGATGTCAATGAAAACACTTGGTTATTCATTTTAATAAATCTTTTTACTTAGAAAGATTTGAACTTTTGAAGATTCCAGCTTACTTGTAAGTTTCTAAGGGTCAGGTCCTCTCCATTGTTGCTGGCCTAAGGCTTAGTTCACCATATAGCAATGTATATATTGACATATTTTCCCCTCGACTTTCTGTGATTCCCTACATCTCACCTTTCTTTGCAGACAAGCCATTTGAAATACCCTTCACTTATTTCACAGCCAATAAGTCTTTGAAATAATGTGTATTTTTGAGAGAAATCTTCTTATATCATTAGGCAGAAAATCTGACCTGCCATAGTTTTCAAAACAGCATAATTTCACTCTTCTCAATGATTAATCTGTTGTATTACACAACCTTTGAGTATTTAGCTTTATCAATGACATGTACTTTACAAATGTTTTAGAGATCCTACCAGTCTTTGAAAACATCCTTGTTCCTTGTTCCAGTTCCAGTTTTATGTATATATTCTGCCTTGCACCTGATTATTCCAACATCTGATGGGTGGCCTTGGGAAACTAATTCTCATATTGATTGTTTTTGCTGATTGTCTCCCCTTGTAGCTGATTTCTTCATTATTGTGTAAATTTAGATCATGAGCTCATGTTTAGCTAAACAGCTGACATTGTAAAAGGCTTAAGTGTGAACGCTCGTAAGCTTCAGGAGAAAGTCGGCAAAGATTTTTTTGTGTCCCTCCGATGAGTTGCCTGCAAGGACCCCATTTTTTAGAAGTGTTGGTCCAATACTCCCTCTAGAGGCAGGGGATTCAGACAGGGCTGCTTTGCAACCCCCGATCTGGGGCAGCGGCTGTGGTCGACCTGTGGTCAGGGCAGGAGCCTCTCCGCGTTGGTCCCAGTGACCCATCTGCCTGCGAACTTCGGTCACCTGGCAGGAAGGTACGATGCCCAGTCCTATGGTTAGCTGTGCAGCGAGGTGTACTGCGAGGACACGTTCCACACACACTTCAACAAAGAGGGCGGCCTGAGTGGAAATGTGAGTGTTTGGGAAGCTGTGCAGACAAAGAAGGCGCCCTTTGGCCTGGGCCAAATGCTTGTGACACTCCCCTGGTCCTGCCGGGCTCTGAGGGCCCTGCCCTGGGCCCCCTGCTCCCCTGCCCTTTGTTCAGTCACAGCAGAGATGGCCACACCCACTCCCTCAGTGAGGGCAGTGTTCCAACCTCCTTCAGCCCCACCCCCTCTCCGCAGGTTACCATGGACTACCGATGCTGCATTCTGAGGCCAGGGCGTTCCAAGAATGCCAAGGGCAGACATGATGACCTTCAATGATTTCCTCTTGTGTCAGTTTTGGTCAACTTTAGGAGCTAGGAAATGGTCCCCTTTACAGAAATGTTCAAATTTACTGGCATTTCATATATTCTCTGCTATAACATTGTCCTGATTCTTTCTGTATATTCTTTACATATGTTTATGTTTTCCTTAATCAAAGTGTGTCTTTTAAATCTTTTCAAAGAATATTCTTTGGACTTACTAAATCACCTCAATTTTATACGTTTTCTGTTGTATTCAGTTCTGCTCATATCTTTATTGTTATTTTTTCTATGTTCTCAGGGTTTGTTGTTTTGATCATCTGATGTCAATTAAAACACTTGGTTATTCATTTTAATAAATCTTTTTACTTAGAAAGATTTGAACTTTTGAAGATTCCAGCTTACTTGTAAGTTTCTAAGGGTCAGGTCCTCTCCATTGTTGCTGGCCTAAGGCTTAGTTCACCATATAGCAATGTATATATTGACATATTTTCCCCTCGACTTTCTGTGATTCCCTACATCTCACCTTTCTTTGCAGACAAGCCATTTGAAATACCCTTCACTTATTTCACAGCCAATAAGTCTTTGAAATAATGTGTATTTTTGAGAGAAATCTTCTTATATCATTAGGCAGAAAATCTGACCTGCCATAGTTTTCAAAACAGCATAATTTCACTCTTCTCAATGATTAATCTGTTGTATTACACAACCTTTGAGTATTTAGCTTTATCAATGACATGTACTTTACAAATGTTTTAGAGATCCTACCAGTCTTTGAAAACATCCTTGTTCCTTGTTCCAGTTCCAGTTTTATGTATATATTCTGCCTTGCACCTGATTATTCCAACATCTGATGGGTGGCCTTGGGAAACTAATTCTCATATTGATTGTTTTTGCTGATTGTCTCCCCTTGTAGCTGATTTCTTCATTATTGTGTAAATTTAGATCATGAGCTCATGTTTAGCTAAACAGCTGACATTGTAAAAGGCTTAAGTGTGAACGCTCGTAAGCTTCAGGAGAAAGTCGGCAAAGATTTTTTTGTGTCCCTCCGATGAGTTGCCCGCAAGGACCCCATTTTTTAGAAGTGTTGGTCCAATACTCCCTCTAGAGGCAGGGGATTCAGACAGGGCTGCTTTGCAACCCCCGATCTGGGGCAGCGGCTGTGGTCGACCTGTGGTCAGGGCAGGAGCCTCTCCGCGTTGGCCCCAGTGACCCATCTGCCTGCGAACTTCGGTCACCTGGCAGGAAGGTACGATGCCCAGTCCTATGGTTAGCTGTGCAGCGAGGTGTACTGCGAGGACACGTTCCACACACACTTCAACAAAGAGGGCGGCCTGAGTGGAAATGTGAGTGTTTGGGAAGCTGTGCAGACAAAGAAGGCGCCCTTTGGCCTGGGCCAAATGCTTGTGACACTCCCCTGGTCCTGCCGGGCTCTGAGGGCCCTGCCCTGGGCCCCCTGCTCCCCTGCCCTTTGTTCAGTCACAGCAGAGATGGCCACACCCACTCCCTCAGTGAGGGCAGTGTTCCAACCTCCTTCAGCCCCACCCCCTCTCCGCAGGTTACCATGGACTACCGATGCTGCATTCTGAGGCCAGGGCGTTCCAAGAATGCCAAGGGCAGACATGATGACCTTCAATGATTTCCTCTTGTGTCAGTTTTGGTCAACTTTAGGAGCTAGGAAATGGTCCCCTTTACAGAAATGTTCAAATTTACTGGCATTTCATATATTCTCTGCTATAACATTGTCCTGATTCTTTCTGTATATTCTTTACATATGTTTATGTTTTCCTTAATCAAAGTGTGTCTTTTAAATCTTTTCAAAGAATATTCTTTGGACTTACTAAATCACCTCAATTTTATACGTTTTCTGTTGTATTAAGTTCTGCTCATATCTTTATTTATATTTTTTCTATGTTCTCAGGGTTTGTTGTTTTGATCATCTGATGTCAATGAAAACACTTGGTTATTCATTTTAATAAATCTTTTTACTTAGAAAGATTTGAACTTTTGAAGATTCCAGCTTACTTGTAAGTTTCTAAGGGTCAGGTCCTCTCCATTGTTGCTGGCCTAAGGCTTAGTTCACCATATAGCAATGTATATATTGACATATTTTCCCCTCGACTTTCTGTGATTCCCTACATCTCACCTTTCTTTGCAGACAAGCCATTTGAAATACCCTTCACTTATTTCACAGCCAATAAGTCTTTGAAATAATGTGTATTTTTGAGAGAAATCTTCTTATATCATTAGGCAGAAAATCTGACCTGCCATAGTTTTCAAAACAGCATAATTTCACTCTTCTCAATGATTAATCTGTTGTATTACACAACCTTTGAGTATTTAGCTTTATCAATGACATGTACTTTACAAATGTTTTAGAGATCCTACCAGTCTTTGAAAACATCCTTGTTCCTTGTTCCAGTTCCAGTTTTATGTATATATTCTGCCTTGCACCTGATTATTCCAACATCTGATGGGTGGCCTTGGGAAACTAATTCTCATATTGATTGTTTTTGCTGATTGTCTCCCCTTGTAGCTGATTTCTTCATTATTGTGTAAATTTAGATCATGAGCTCATGTTTAGCTAAACAGCTGACATTGTAAAAGGCTTAAGTGTGAACGCTCGTAAGCTTCAGGAGAAAGTCGGCAAAGATTTTTTTGTGTCCCTCCGATGAGTTGCCCGCAAGGACCCCATTTTTTAGAAGTGTTGGTCCAATACTCCCTCTAGAGGCAGGGGATTCAGACAGGGCTGCTTTGCAACCCCCGATCTGGGGCAGCGGCTGTGGTCGACCTGTGGTCAGGGCAGGAGCCTCTCCGCGTTGGTCCCAGTGACCCATCTGCCTGCGAACTTCGGTCACCTGGCAGGAAGGTACGATGCCCAGTCCTATGGTTAGCTGTGCAGCGAGGTGTACTGCGAGGACACGTTCCACACACACTTCAACAAAGAGGGCGGCCTGAGTGGAAATGTGAGTGTTTGGGAAGCTGTGCAGACAAAGAAGGCGCCCTTTGGCCTGGGCCAAATGCTTGTGACACTCCCCTGGTCCTGCCGGGCTCTGAGGGCCCTGCCCTGGGCCCCCTGCTCCCCTGCCCTTTGTTCAGTCACAGCAGAGATGGCCACACCCACTCCCTCAGTGAGGGCAGTGTTCCAACCTCCTTCAGCCCCACCCCCTCTCCGCAGGTTACCATGGACTACCGATGCTGCATTCTGAGGCCAGGGCGTTCCAAGAATGCCAAGGGCAGACATGATGACCTTCAATGATTTCCTCTTGTGTCAGTTTTGGTCAACTTTAGGAGCTAGGAAATGGTCCCCTTTACAGAAATGTTCAAATTTACTGGCATTTCATATATTCTCTGCTATAACATTGTCCTGATTCTTTCTGTATATTCTTTACATATGTTTATGTTTTCCTTAATCAAAGTGTGTCTTTTAAATCTTTTCAAAGAATATTCTTTGGACTTACTAAATCACCTCAATTTTATACGTTTTCTGTTGTATTAAGTTCTGCTCATATCTTTATTTATATTTTTTCTATGTTCTCAGGGTTTGTTGTTTTGATCATCTGATGTCAATGAAAACACTTGGTTATTCATTTTAATAAATCTTTTTACTTAGAAAGATTTGAAGTTTTGAAGATTCCAGCTTACTTGTAAGTTTCTAAGGGTCAGGTCCTCTCCATTGTTGCTGGCCTAAGGCTTAGTTCACCATATAGCAATGTATATATTGACATATTTTCCCCTCGACTTTCTGTGATTCCCTACATCTCACCTTTCTTTGCAGACAAGCCATTTGAAATACCCTTCACTTATTTCACAGCCAATAAGTCTTTGAAATAATGTGTATTTTTGAGAGAAATCTTCTTATATCATTAGGCAGAAAATCTGACCTGCCATAGTTTTCAAAACAGCATAATTTCACTCTTCTCAATGATTAATCTGTTGTATTACACAACCTTTGAGTATTTAGCTTTATCAATGACATGTACTTTACAAATGTTTTAGAGATCCTACCAGTCTTTGAAAACATCCTTGTTCCTTGTTCCAGTTCCAGTTTTATGTATATATTCTGCCTTGCACCTGATTATTCCAACATCTGATGGGTGGCCTTGGGAAACTAATTCTCATATTGATTGTTTTTGCTGATTGTCTCCCCTTGTAGCTGATTTCTTCATTATTGTGTAAATTTAGATCATGAGCTCATGTTTAGCTAAACAGCTGACATTGTAAAAGGCTTAAGTGTGAACGCTCGTAAGCTTCAGGAGAAAGTCGGCAAAGATTTTTTTGTGTCCCTCCGATGAGTTGCCCGCAAGGACCCCATTTTTTAGAAGTGTTGGTCCAATACTCCCTCTAGAGGCAGGGGATTCAGACAGGGCTGCTTTGCAACCCCCGATCTGGGGCAGCGGCTGTGGTCGACCTGTGGTCAGGGCAGGAGCCTCTCCGCGTTGGTCCCAGTGACCCATCTGCCTGCGAACTTCGGTCACCTGGCAGGAAGGTACGATGCCCAGTCCTATGGTTAGCTGTGCAGCGAGGTGTACTGCGAGGACACGTTCCACACACACTTCAACAAAGAGGGCGGCCTGAGTGGAAATGTGAGTGTTTGGGAAGCTGTGCAGACAAAGAAGGCGCCCTTTGGCCTGGGCCAAATGCTTGTGACACTCCCCTGGTCCTGCCGGGCTCTGAGGGCCCTGCCCTGGGCCCCCTGCTCCCCTGCCCTTTGTTCAGTCACAGCAGAGATGGCCACACCCACTCCCTCAGTGAGGGCAGTGTTCCAACCTCCTTCAGCCCCACCCCCTCTCCGCAGGTTACCATGGACTACCGATGCTGCATTCTGAGGCCAGGGCGTTCCAAGAATGCCAAGGGCAGACATGATGACCTTCAATGATTTCCTCTTGTGTCAGTTTTGGTCAACTTTAGGAGCTAGGAAATGGTCCCCTTTACAGAAATGTTCAAATTTACTGGCATTTCATATATTCTCTGCTATAACATTGTCCTGATTCTTTCTGTATATTCTTTACATATGTTTATGTTTTCCTTAATCAAAGTGTGTCTTTTAAATCTTTTCAAAGAATATTCTTTGGACTTACTAAATCACCTCAATTTTATACGTTTTCTGTTGTATTAAGTTCTGCTCATATCTTTATTTATATTTTTTCTATGTTCTCAGGGTTTGTTGTTTTGATCATCTGATGTCAATGAAAACACTTGGTTATTCATTTTAATAAATCTTTTTACTTAGAAAGATTTGAACTTTTGAAGATTCCAGCTTACTTGTAAGTTTCTAAGGGTCAGGTCCTCTCCATTGTTGCTGGCCTAAGGCTTAGTTCACCATATAGCAATGTATATATTGACATATTTTCCCCTCGACTTTCTGTGATTCCCTACATCTCACCTTTCTTTGCAGACAAGCCATTTGAAATACCCTTCACTTATTTCACAGCCAATAAGTCTTTGAAATAATGTGTATTTTTGAGAGAAATCTTCTTATATCATTAGGCAGAAAATCTGACCTGCCATAGTTTTCAAAACAGCATAATTTCACTCTTCTCAATGATTAATCTGTTGTATTACACAACCTTTGAGTATTTAGCTTTATCAATGACATGTACTTTACAAATGTTTTAGAGATCCTACCAGTCTTTGAAAACATCCTTGTTCCTTGTTCCAGTTCCAGTTTTATGTATATATTCTGCCTTGCACCTGATTATTCCAACATCTGATGGGTGGCCTTGGGAAACTAATTCTCATATTGATTGTTTTTGCTGATTGTCTCCCCTTGTAGCTGATTTCTTCATTATTGTGTAAATTTAGATCATGAGCTCATGTTTAGCTAAACAGCTGACATTGTAAAAGGCTTAAGTGTGAACGCTCGTAAGCTTCAGGAGAAAGTCGGCAAAGATTTTTTTGTGTCCCTCCGATGAGTTGCCCGCAAGGACCCCATTTTTTAGAAGTGTTGGTCCAATACTCCCTCTAGAGGCAGGGGATTCAGACAGGGCTGCTTTGCAACCCCCGATCTGGGGCAGCGGCTGTGGTCGACCTGTGGTCAGGGCAGGAGCCTCTCCGCGTTGGTCCCAGTGACCCATCTGCCTGCGAACTTCGGTCACCTGGCAGGAAGGTACGATGCCCAGTCCTATGGTTAGCTGTGCAGCGAGGTGTACTGCGAGGACACGTTCCACACACACTTCAACAAAGAGGGCGGCCTGAGTGGAAATGTGAGTGTTTGGGAAGCTGTGCAGACAAAGAAGGCGCCCTTTGGCCTGGGCCAAATGCTTGTGACACTCCCCTGGTCCTGCCGGGCTCTGAGGGCCCTGCCCTGGGCCCCCTGCTCCCCTGCCCTTTGTTCAGTCACAGCAGAGATGGCCACATCCACTCCCTCAGTGAGGGCAGTGTTCCAACCTCCTTCAGCCCCACCCCCTCTCCGCAGGTTACCATGGACTACCGATGCTGCATTCTGAGGCCAGGGCGTTCCAAGAATGCCAAGGGCAGACATGATGACCTTCAATGATTTCCTCTTGTGTCAGTTTTGGTCAACTTTAGGAGCTAGGAAATGGTCCCCTTTACAGAAATGTTCAAATTTACTGGCATTTCATATATTCTCTGCTATAACATTGTCCTGATTCTTTCTGTATATTCTTTACATATGTTTATGTTTTCCTTAATCAAAGTGTGTCTTTTAAATCTTTTCAAAGAATATTCTTTGGACTTACTAAATCACCTCAATTTTATACGTTTTCTGTTGTATTAAGTTCTGCTCATATCTTTATTTATATTTTTTCTATGTTCTCAGGGTTTGTTGTTTTGATCATCTGATGTCAATGAAAACACTTGGTTATTCATTTTAATAAATCTTTTTACTTAGAAAGATTTGAACTTTTGAAGATTCCAGCTTACTTGTAAGTTTCTAAGGGTCAGGTCCTCTCCATTGTTGCTGGCCTAAGGCTTAGTTCACCATATAGCAATGTATATATTGACATATTTTCCCCTCGACTTTCTGTGATTCCCTACATCTCACCTTTCTTTGCAGACAAGCCATTTGAAATACCCTTCACTTATTTCACAGCCAATAAGTCTTTGAAATAATGTGTATTTTTGAGAGAAATCTTCTTATATCATTAGGCAGAAAATCTGACCTGCCATAGTTTTCAAAACAGCATAATTTCACTCTTCTCAATGATTAATCTGTTGTATTACACAACCTTTGAGTATTTAGCTTTATCAATGACATGTACTTTACAAATGTTTTAGAGATCCTACCAGTCTTTGAAAACATCCTTGTTCCTTGTTCCAGTTCCAGTTTTATGTATATATTCTGCCTTGCACCTGATTATTCCAACATCTGATGGGTGGCCTTGGGAAACTAATTCTCATATTGATTGTTTTTGCTGATTGTCTCCCCTTGTAGCTGATTTCTTCATTATTGTGTAAATTTAGATCATGAGCTCATGTTTAGCTAAACAGCTGACATTGTAAAAGGCTTAAGTGTGAACGCTCGTAAGCTTCAGGAGAAAGTCGGCAAAGATTTTTTTGTGTCCCTCCGATGAGTTGCCCGCAAGGACCCCATTTTTTAGAAGTGTTGGTCCAATACTCCCTCTAGAGGCAGGGGATTCAGACAGGGCTGCTTTGCAACCCCCGATCTGGGGCAGCGGCTGTGGTCGACCTGTGGTCAGGGCAGGAGCCTCTCCGCGTTGGTCCCAGTGACCCATCTGCCTGCGAACTTCGGTCACCTGGCAGGAAGGTACGATGCCCAGTCCTATGGTTAGCTGTGCAGCGAGGTGTACTGCGAGGACACGTTCCACACACACTTCAACAAAGAGGGCGGCCTGAGTGGAAATGTGAGTGTTTGGGAAGCTGTGCAGACAAAGAAGGCGCCCTTTGGCCTGCGCCAAATGCTTGTGACACTCCCCTGGTCCTGCCGGGCTCTGAGGGCCCTGCCCTGGGCCCCCTGCTCCCCTGCCCTTTGTTCAGTCACAGCAGAGATGGCCACACCCACTCCCTCAGTGAGGGCAGTGTTCCAACCTCCTTCAGCCCCACCCCCTCTCCGCAGGTTACCATGGACTACCGATGCTGCATTCTGAGGCCAGGGCGTTCCAAGAATGCCAAGGGCAGACATGATGACCTTCAATGATTTCCTCTTGTGTCAGTTTTGGTCAACTTTAGGAGCTAGGAAATGGTCCCCTTTACAGAAATGTTCAAATTTACTGGCATTTCATATATTCTCTGCTATAACATTGTCCTGATTCTTTCTGTATATTCTTTACATATGTTTATGTTTTCCTTAATCAAAGTGTGTCTTTTAAATCTTTTCAAAGAATATTCTTTGGACTTACTAAATCACCTCAATTTTATACGTTTTCTGTTGTATTAAGTTCTGCTCATATCTTTATTTATATTTTTTCTATGTTCTCAGGGTTTGTTGTTTTGATCATCTGATGTCAATGAAAACACTTGGTTATTCATTTTAATAAATCTTTTTACTTATAAAGATTTGAACTTTTGAAGATTCCAGCTTACTTGTAAGTTTCTAAGGGTCAGGTCCTCTCCATTGTTGCTGGCCTAAGGCTTAGTTCACCATATAGCAATGTATATATTGACATATTTTCCCCTCGACTTTCTGTGATTCCCTACATCTCACCTTTCTTTGCAGACAAGCCATTTGAAATACCCTTCACTTATTTCACAGCCAATAAGTCTTTGAAATAATGTGTATTTTTGAGAGAAATCTTCTTATATCATTAGGCAGAAAATCTGACCTGCCATAGTTTTCAAAACAGCATAATTTCACTCTTCTCAATGATTAATCTGTTGTATTACACAACCTTTGAGTATTTAGCTTTATCAATGACATGTACTTTACAAATGTTTTAGAGATCCTACCAGTCTTTGAAAACATCCTTGTTCCTTGTTCCAGTTCCAGTTTTATGTATATATTCTGCCTTGCACCTGATTATTCCAACATCTGATGGGTGGCCTTGGGAAACTAATTCTCATATTGATTGTTTTTGCTGATTGTCTCCCCTTGTAGCTGATTTCTTCATTATTGTGTAAATTTAGATCATGAGCTCATGTTTAGCTAAACAGCTGACATTGTAAAAGGCTTAAGTGTGAACGCTCGTAAGCTTCAGGAGAAAGTCGGCAAAGATTTTTTTGTGTCCCTCCGATGAGTTGCCCGCAAGGACCCCATTTTTTAGAAGTGTTGGTCCAATACTCCCTCTAGAGGCAGGGGATTCAGACAGGGCTGCTTTGCAACCCCCGATCTGGGGCAGCGGCTGTGGTCGACCTGTGGTCAGGGCAGGAGCCTCTCCGCGTTGGTCCCAGTGACCCATCTGCCTGCGAACTTCGGTCACCTGGCAGGAAGGTACGATGCCCAGTCCTATGGTTAGCTGTGCAGCGAGGTGTACTGCGAGGACACGTTCCACACACACTTCAACAAAGAGGGCGGCCTGAGTGGAAATGTGAGTGTTTGGGAAGCTGTGCAGACAAAGAAGGCGCCCTTTGGCCTGGGCCAAATGCTTGTGACACTCCCCTGGTCCTGCCGGGCTCTGAGGGCCCTGCCCTGGGCCCCCTGCTCCCCTGCCCTTTGTTCAGTCACAGCAGAGATTGCCACACCCACTCCCTCAGTGAGGGCAGTGTTCCAACCTCCTTCAGCCCCACCCCCTCTCCGCAGGTTACCATGGACTACCGATGCTGCATTCTGAGGCCAGGGCGTTCCAAGAATGCCAAGGGCAGACATGATGACCTTCAATGATTTCCTCTTGTGTCAGTTTTGGTCAACTTTAGGAGCTAGGAAATGGTCCCCTTTACAGAAATGTTCAAATTTACTGGCATTTCATATATTCTCTGCTATAACATTGTCCTGATTCTTTCTGTATATTCTTTACATATGTTTATGTTTTCCTTAATCAAAGTGTGTCTTTTAAATCTTTTCAAAGAATATTCTTTGGACTTACTAAATCACCTCAATTTTATACGTTTTCTGTTGTATTAAGTTCTGCTCATATCTTTATTTATATTTTTTCTATGTTCTCAGGGTTTGTTGTTTTGATCATCTGATGTCAATGAA
Source organism: Hyperoodon ampullatus (assembly GCF_949752795.1). Lineage (NCBI taxonomy): Eukaryota > Metazoa > Chordata > Mammalia > Artiodactyla > Ziphiidae > Hyperoodon > Hyperoodon ampullatus. The sequence continues at coordinate 174,388 of NW_027640826.1, read as the reverse complement.
AACACTTGGTTATTCATTTTAATAAATCTTTTTACTTAGAAAGATTTGAACTTTTGAAGATTCCAGCTTACTTGTAAGTTTCTAAGGGTCAGGTCCTCTCCATTGTTGCTGGCCTAAGGCTTAGTTCACCATATAGCAATGTATATATTGACATATTTTCCCCTCGACTTTCTGTGATTCCCTACATCTCACCTTTCTTTGCAGACAAGCCATTTGAAATACCCTTCACTTATTTCACAGCCAATAAGTCTTTGAAATAATGTGTATTTTTGAGAGAAATCTTCTTATATCATTAGGCAGAAAATCTGACCTGCCATAGTTTTCAAAACAGCATAATTTCACTCTTCTCAATGATTAATCTGTTGTATTACACAACCTTTGAGTATTTAGCTTTATCAATGACATGTACTTTACAAATGTTTTAGAGATCCTACCAGTCTTTGAAAACATCCTTGTTCCTTGTTCCAGTTCCAGTTTTATGTATATATTCTGCCTTGCACCTGATTATTCCAACATCTGATGGGTGGCCTTGGGAAACTAATTCTCATATTGATTGTTTTTGCTGATTGTCTCCCCTTGTAGCTGATTTCTTCATTATTGTGTAAATTTAGATCATGAGCTCATGTTTAGCTAAACAGCTGACATTGTAAAAGGCTTAAGTGTGAACGCTCGTAAGCTTCAGGAGAAAGTCGGCAAAGATTTTTTTGTGTCCCTCCGATGAGTTGCCCGCAAGGACCCCATTTTTTAGAAGTGTTGGTCCAATACTCCCTCTAGAGGCAGGGGATTCAGACAGGGCTGCTTTGCAACCCCCGATCTGGGGCAGCGGCTGTGGTCGACCTGTGGTCAGGGCAGGAGCCTCTCCGCGTTGGCCCCAGTGACCCATCTGCCTGCGAACTTCGGTCACCTGGCAGGAAGGTACGATGCCCAGTCCTATGGTTAGCTGTGCAGCGAGGTGTACTGCGAGGACACGTTCCACACACACTTCAACAAAGAGGGCGGCCTGAGTGGAAATGTGAGTGTTTGGGAAGCTGTGCAGACAAAGAAGGCGCCCTTTGGCCTGGGCCAAATGCTTGTGACACTCCCCTGGTCCTGCCGGGCTCTGAGGGCCCTGCCCTGGGCCCCCTGCTCCCCTGCCCTTTGTTCAGTCACAGCAGAGATGGCCACACCCACTCCCTCAGTGAGGGCAGTGTTCCAAACTCCTTCAGCCCCACCCCCTCTCCGCAGGTTACCATGGACTACCGATGCTGCATTCTGAGGCCAGGGCGTTCCAAGAATGCCAAGGGCAGACATGATGACCTTCAATGATTTCCTCTTGTGTCAGTTTTGGTCAACTTTAGGAGCTAGGAAATGGTCCCCTTTACAGAAATGTTCAAATTTACTGGCATTTCATATATTCTCTGCTATAACATTGTCCTGATTCTTTCTGTATATTCTTTACATATGTTTATGTTTTCCTTAATCAAAGTGTGTCTTTTAAATCTTTTCAAAGAATATTCTTTGGACTTACTAAATCACCTCAATTTTATACGTTTTCTGTTGTATTAAGTTCTGCTCATATCTTTATTTATATTTTTTCTATGTTCTCAGGGTTTGTTGTTTTGATCATCTGATGTCAATGAAAACACTTGGTTATTCATTTTAATAAATCTTTTTACTTAGAAAGATTTGAACTTTTGAAGATTCCAGCTTACTTGTAAGTTTCTAAGGGTCAGGTCCTCTCCATTGTTGCTGGCCTAAGGCTTAGTTCACCATATCGCAATGTATATATTGACATATTTTCCCCTCGACTTTCTGTGATTCCCTACATCTCACCTTTCTTTGCAGACAAGCCATTTGAAATACCCTTCACTTATTTCACAGCCAATAAGTCTTTGAAATAATGTGTATTTTTGAGAGAAATCTTCTTATATCATTAGGCAGAAAATCTGACCTGCCATAGTTTTCAAAACAGCATAATTTCACTCTTCTCAATGATTAATCTGTTGTATTACACAACCTTTGAGTATTTAGCTTTATCAATGACATGTACTTTACAAATGTTTTAGAGATCCTACCAGTCTTTGAAAACATCCTTGTTCCTTGTTCCAGTTCCAGTTTTATGTATATATTCTGCCTTGCACCTGATTATTCCAACATCTGATGGGTGGCCTTGGGAAACTAATTCTCATATTGATTGTTTTTGCTGATTGTCTCCCCTTGTAGCTGATTTCTTCATTATTGTGTAAATTTAGATCATGAGCTCATGTTTAGCTAAACAGCTGACATTGTAAAAGGCTTAAGTGTGAACGCTCGTAAGCTTCAGGAGAAAGTCGGCAAAGATTTTTTTGTGTCCCTCCGATGAGTTGCCCGCAAGGACCCCATTTTTTAGAAGTGTTGGTCCAATACTCCCTCTAGAGGCAGGGGATTCAGACAGGGCTGCTTTGCAACCCCCGATCTGGGGCAGCGGCTGTGGTCGACCTGTGGTCAGGGCAGGAGCCTCTCCGCGTTGGTCCCAGTGACCCATCTGCCTGCGAACTTCGGTCACCTGGCAGGAAGGTACGATGCCCAGTCCTATGGTTAGCTGTGCAGCGAGGTGTACTGCGAGGACACGTTCCACACACACTTCAACAAAGAGGGCGGCCTGAGTGGAAATGTGAGTGTTTGGGAAGCTGTGCAGACAAAGAAGGCGCCCTTTGGCCTGGGCCAAATGCTTGTGACACTCCCCTGGTCCTGCCGGGCTCTGAGGGCCCTGCCCTGGGCCCCCTGCTCCCCTGCCCTTTGTTCAGTCACAGCAGAGATGGCCACACCCACTCCCTCAGTGAGGGCAGTGTTCCAACCTCCTTCAGCCCCACCCCCTCTCCGCAGGTTACCATGGACTACCGATGCTGCATTCTGAGGCCAGGGCGTTCCAAGAATGCCAAGGGCAGACATGATGACCTTCAATGATTTCCTCTTGTGTCAGTTTTGGTCAACTTTAGGAGCTAGGAAATGGTCCCCTTTACAGAAATGTTCAAATTTACTGGCATTTCATATATTCTCTGCTATAACATTGTCCTGATTCTTTCTGTATATTCTTTACATATGTTTATGTTTTCCTTAATCAAAGTGTGTCTTTTAAATCTTTTCAAAGAATATTCTTTGGACTTACTAAATCACCTCAATTTTATACGTTTTCTGTTGTATTAAGTTCTGCTCATATCTTTATTTATATTTTTTCTATGTTCTCAGGGTTTGTTGTTTTGATCATCTGATGTCAATGAAAACACTTGGTTATTCATTTTAATAAATCTTTTTACTTATAAAGATTTGAACTTTTGAAGATTCCAGCTTACTTGTAAGTTTCTAAGGGTCAGGTCCTCTCCATTGTTGCTGGCCTAAGGCTTAGTTCACCATATAGCAATGTATATATTGACATATTTTCCCCTCGACTTTCTGTGATTCCCTACATCTCACCTTTCTTTGCAGACAAGCCATTTGAAATACCCTTCACTTATTTCACAGCCAATAAGTCTTTGAAATAATGTGTATTTTTGAGAGAAATCTTCTTATATCATTAGGCAGAAAATCTGACCTGCCATAGTTTTCAAAACAGCATAATTTCACTCTTCTCAATGATTAATCTGTTGTATTACACAACCTTTGAGTATTTAGCTTTATCAATGACATGTACTTTACAAATGTTTTAGAGATCCTACCAGTCTTTGAAAACATCCTTGTTCCTTGTTCCAGTTCCAGATTTATGTATATATTCTGCCTTGCACCTGATTATTCCAACATCTGATGGGTGGCCTTGGGAAACTAATTCTCATATTGATTGTTTTTGCTGATTGTCTCCCCTTGTAGCTGATTTCTTCATTATTGTGTAAATTTAGATCATGAGCTCATGTTTAGCTAAACAGCTGACATTGTAAAAGGCTTAAGTGTGAACGCTCGTAAGCTTCAGGAGAAAGTCGGCAAAGATTTTTTTGTGTCCCTCCGATGAGTTGCCCGCAAGGACCCCATTTTTTAGAAGTGTTGGTCCAATACTCCCTCTAGAGGCAGGGGATTCAGACAGGGCTGCTTTGCAACCCCCGATCTGGGGCAGCGGCTGTGGTCGACCTGTGGTCAGGGCAGGAGCCTCTCCGCGTTGGCCCCAGTGACCCATCTGCCTGCGAACTTCGGTCACCTGGCAGGAAGGTACGATGCCCAGTCCTATGGTTAGCTGTGCAGCGAGGTGTACTGCGAGGACACGTTCCACACACACTTCAACAAAGAGGGCGGCCTGAGTGGAAATGTGAGTGTTTGGGAAGCTGTGCAGACAAAGAAGGCGCCCTTTGGCCTGGGCCAAATGCTTGTGACACTCCCCTGGTCCTGCCGGGCTCTGAGGGCCCTGCCCTGGGCCCCCTGCTCCCCTGCCCTTTGTTCAGTCACAGCAGAGATGGCCACACCCACTCCCTCAGTGAGGGCAGTGTTCCAAACTCCTTCAGCCCCACCCCCTCTCCGCAGGTTACCATGGACTACCGATGCTGCATTCTGAGGCCAGGGCGTTCCAAGAATGCCAAGGGCAGACATGATGACCTTCAATGATTTCCTCTTGTGTCAGTTTTGGTCAACTTTAGGAGCTAGGAAATGGTCCCCTTTACAGAAATGTTCAAATTTACTGGCATTTCATATATTCTCTGCTATAACATTGTCCTGATTCTTTCTGTATATTCTTTACATATGTTTATGTTTTCCTTAATCAAAGTGTGTCTTTTAAATCTTTTCAAAGAATATTCTTTGGACTTACTAAATCACCTCAATTTTATACGTTTTCTGTTGTATTAAGTTCTGCTCATATCTTTATTTATATTTTTTCTATGTTCTCAGGGTTTGTTGTTTTGATCATCTGATGTCAATGAAAACACTTGGTTATTCATTTTAATAAATCTTTTTACTTAGAAAGATTTGAACTTTTGAAGATTCCAGCTTACTTGTAAGTTTCTAAGGGTCAGGTCCTCTCCATTGTTGCTGGCCTAAGGCTTAGTTCACCATATAGCAATGTATATATTGACATATTTTCCCCTCGACTTTCTGTGATTCCCTACATCTCACCTTTCTTTGCAGACAAGCCATTTGAAATACCCTTCACTTATTTCACAGCCAATAAGTCTTTGAAATAATGTGTATTTTTGAGAGAAATCTTCTTATATCATTAGGCAGAAAATCTGACCTGCCATAGTTTTCAAAACAGCATAATTTCACTCTTCTCAATGATTAATCTGTTGTATTACACAACCTTTGAGTATTTAGCTTTATCAATGACATGTACTTTACAAATGTTTTAGAGATCCTACCAGTCTTTGAAAACATCCTTGTTCCTTGTTCCAGTTCCAGTTTTATGTATATATTCTGCCTTGCACCTGATTATTCCAACATCTGATGGGTGGCCTTGGGAAACTAATTCTCATATTGATTGTTTTTGCTGATTGTCTCCCCTTGTAGCTGATTTCTTCATTATTGTGTAAATTTAGATCATGAGCTCATGTTTAGCTAAACAGCTGACATTGTAAAAGGCTTAAGTGTGAACGCTCGTAAGCTTCAGGAGAAAGTCGGCAAAGATTTTTTTGTGTCCCTCCGATGAGTTGCCCGCAAGGACCCCATTTTTTAGAAGTGTTGGTCCAATACTCCCTCTAGAGGCAGGGGATTCAGACAGGGCTGCTTTGCAACCCCCGATCTGGGGCAGCGGCTGTGGTCGACCTGTGGTCAGGGCAGGAGCCTCTCCGCGTTGGCCCCAGTGACCCATCTGCCTGCGAACTTCGGTCACCTGGCAGGAAGGTACGATGCCCAGTCCTATGGTTAGCTGTGCAGCGAGGTGTACTGCGAGGACACGTTCCACACACACTTCAACAAAGAGGGCGGCCTGAGTGGAAATGTGAGTGTTTGGGAAGCTGTGCAGACAAAGAAGGCGCCCTTTGGCCTGGGCCAAATGCTTGTGACACTCCCCTGGTCCTGCCGGGCTCTGAGGGCCCTGCCCTGGGCCCCCTGCTCCCCTGCCCTTTGTTCAGTCACAGCAGAGATGGCCACACCCACTCCCTCAGTGAGGGCAGTGTTCCAAACTCCTTCAGCCCCACCCCCTCTCCGCAGGTTACCATGGACTACCGATGCTGCATTCTGAGGCCAGGGCGTTCCAAGAATGCCAAGGGCAGACATGATGACCTTCAATGATTTCCTCTTGTGTCAGTTTTGGTCAACTTTAGGAGCTAGGAAATGGTCCCCTTTACAGAAATGTTCAAATTTACTGGCATTTCATATATTCTCTGCTATAACATTGTCCTGATTCTTTCTGTATATTCTTTACATATGTTTATGTTTTCCTTAATCAAAGTGTGTCTTTTAAATCTTTTCAAAGAATATTCTTTGGACTTACTAAATCACCTCAATTTTATACGTTTTCTGTTGTATTAAGTTCTGCTCATATCTTTATTTATATTTTTTCTATGTTCTCAGGGTTTGTTGTTTTGATCATCTGATGTCAATGAAAACACTTGGTTATTCATTTTAATAAATCTTTTTACTTAGAAAGATTTGAACTTTTGAAGATTCCAGCTTACTTGTAAGTTTCTAAGGGTCAGGTCCTCTCCATTGTTGCTGGCCTAAGGCTTAGTTCACCATATAGCAATGTATATATTGACATATTTTCCCCTCGACTTTCTGTGATTCCCTACATCTCACCTTTCTTTGCAGACAAGCCATTTGAAATACCCTTCACTTATTTCACAGCCAATAAGTCTTTGAAATAATGTGTATTTTTGAGAGAAATCTTCTTATATCATTAGGCAGAAAATCTGACCTGCCATAGTTTTCAAAACAGCATAATTTCACTCTTCTCAATGATTAATCTGTTGTATTACACAACCTTTGAGTATTTAGCTTTATCAATGACATGTACTTTACAAATGTTTTAGAGATCCTACCAGTCTTTGAAAACATCCTTGTTCCTTGTTCCAGTTCCAGTTTTATGTATATATTCTGCCTTGCACCTGATTATTCCAACATCTGATGGGTGGCCTTGGGAAACTAATTCTCATATTGATTGTTTTTGCTGATTGTCTCCCCTTGTAGCTGATTTCTTCATTATTGTGTAAATTTAGATCATGAGCTCATGTTTAGCTAAACAGCTGACATTGTAAAAGGCTTAAGTGTGAACGCTCGTAAGCTTCAGGAGAAAGTCGGCAAAGATTTTTTTGTGTCCCTCCGATGAGTTGCCCGCAAGGACCCCATTTTTTAGAAGTGTTGGTCCAATACTCCCTCTAGAGGCAGGGGATTCAGACAGGGCTGCTTTGCAACCCCCGATCTGGGGCAGCGGCTGTGGTCGACCTGTGGTCAGGGCAGGAGCCTCTCCGCGTTGGTCCCAGTGACCCATCTGCCTGCGAACTTCGGTCACCTGGCAGGAAGGTACGATGCCCAGTCCTATGGTTAGCTGTGCAGCGAGGTGTACTGCGAGGACACGTTCCACACACACTTCAACAAAGAGGGCGGCCTGAGTGGAAATGTGAGTGTTTGGGAAGCTGTGCAGACAAAGAAGGCGCCCTTTGGCCTGGGCCAAATGCTTGTGACACTCCCCTGGTCCTGCCGGGCTCTGAGGGCCCTGCCCTGGGCCCCCTGCTCCCCTGCCCTTTGTTCAGTCACAGCAGAGATGGCCACACCCACTCCCTCAGTGAGGGCAGTGTTCCAACCTCCTTCAGCCCCACCCCCTCTCCGCAGGTTACCATGGACTACCGATGCTGCATTCTGAGGCCAGGGCGTTCCAAGAATGCCAAGGGCAGACATGATGACCTTCAATGATTTCCTCTTGTGTCAGTTTTGGTCAACTTTAGGAGCTAGGAAATGGTCCCCTTTACAGAAATGTTCAAATTTACTGGCATTTCATATATTCTCTGCTATAACATTGTCCTGATTCTTTCTGTATATTCTTTACATATGTTTATGTTTTCCTTAATCAAAGTGTGTCTTTTAAATCTTTTCAAAGAATATTCTTTGGACTTACTAAATCACCTCAATTTTATACGTTTTCTGTTGTATTAAGTTCTGCTCATATCTTTATTTATATTTTTTCTATGTTCTCAGGGTTTGTTGTTTTGATCATCTGATGTCAATGAAAACACTTGGTTATTCATTTTAATAAATCTTTTTACTTAGAAAGATTTGAACTTTTGAAGATTCCAGCTTACTTGTAAGTTTCTAAGGGTCAGGTCCTCTCCATTGTTGCTGGCCTAAGGCTTAGTTCACCATATAGCAATGTATATATTGACATATTTTCCCCTCGACTTTCTGTGATTCCCTACATCTCACCTTTCTTTGCAGACAAGCCATTTGAAATACCCTTCACTTATTTCACAGCCAATAAGTCTTTGAAATAATGTGTATTTTTGAGAGAAATCTTCTTATATCATTAGGCAGAAAATCTGACCTGCCATAGTTTTCAAAACAGCATAATTTCACTCTTCTCAATGATTAATCTGTTGTATTACACAACCTTTGAGTATTTAGCTTTATCAATGACATGTACTTTACAAATGTTTTAGAGATCCTACCAGTCTTTGAAAACATCCTTGTTCCTTGTTCCAGTTCCAGTTTTATGTATATATTCTGCCTTGCACCTGATTATTCCAACATCTGATGGGTGGCCTTGGGAAACTAATTCTCATATTGATTGTTTTTGCTGATTGTCTCCCCTTGTAGCTGATTTCTTCATTATTGTGTAAATTTAGATCATGAGCTCATGTTTAGCTAAACAGCTGACATTGTAAAAGGCTTAAGTGTGAACGCTCGTAAGCTTCAGGAGAAAGTCGGCAAAGATTTTTTTGTGTCCCTCCGATGAGTTGCCCGCAAGGACCCCATTTTTTAGAAGTGTTGGTCCAATACTCCCTCTAGAGGCAGGGGATTCAGACAGGGCTGCTTTGCAACCCCCGATCTGGGGCAGCGGCTGTGGTCGACCTGTGGTCAGGGCAGGAGCCTCTCCGCGTTGGTCCCAGTGACCCATCTGCCTGCGAACTTCGGTCACCTGGCAGGAAGGTACGATGCCCAGTCCTATGGTTAACTGTGCAGCGAGGTGTACTGCGAGGACACGTTCCACACACACTTCAACAAAGAGGGTGGCCTGAGTGGAAATGTGAGTGTTTGGGAAGCTGTGCAGACAAAGAAGGCGCCCTTTGGCCTGGGCCAAATGCTTGTGACACTCCCCTGGTCCTGCCGGGCTCTGAGGGCCCTGCCCTGGGCCCCCTGCTCCCCTGCCCTTTGTTCAGTCACAGCAGAGATGGCCACACCCACTCCCTCAGTGAGGGCAGTGTTCCAACCTCCTTCAGCCCCACCCCCTCTCCGCAGGTTACCATGGACTACCGATGCTGCATTCTGAGGCCAGGGCGTTCCAAGAATGCCAAGGGCAGACATGATGACCTTCAATGATTTCCTCTTGTGTCAGTTTTGGTCAACTTTAGGAGCTAGGAAATGGTCCCCTTTACAGAAATGTTCAAATTTACTGGCATTTCATATATTCTCTGCTATAACATTGTCCTGATTCTTTCTGTATATTCTTTACATATGTTTATGTTTTCCTTAATCAAAGTGTGTCTTTTAAATCTTTTCAAAGAATATTCTTTGGACTTACTAAATCACCTCAATTTTATACGTTTTCTGTTGTATTAAGTTCTGCTCATATCTTTATTTATATTTTTTCTATGTTCTCAGGGTTTGTTGTTTTGATCATCTGATGTCAATGAAAACACTTGGTTATTCATTTTAATAAATCTTTTTACTTAGAAAGATTTGAACTTTTGAAGATTCCAGCTTACTTGTAAGTTTCTAAGGGTCAGGTCCTCTCCATTGTTGCTGGCCTAAGGCTTAGTTCACCATATAGCAATGTATATATTGACATATTTTCCCCTCGACTTTCTGTGATTCCCTACATCTCACCTTTCTTTGCAGACAAGCCATTTGAAATACCCTTCACTTATTTCACAGCCAATAAGTCTTTGAAATAATGTGTATTTTTGAGAGAAATCTTCTTATATCATTAGGCAGAAAATCTGACCTGCCATAGTTTTCAAAACAGCATAATTTCACTCTTCTCAATGATTAATCTGTTGTATTACACAACCTTTGAGTATTTAGCTTTATCAATGACATGTACTTTACAAATGTTTTAGAGATCCTACCAGTCTTTGAAAACATCCTTGTTCCTTGTTCCAGTTCCAGTTTTATGTATATATTCTGCCTTGCACCTGATTATTCCAACATCTGATGGGTGGCCTTGGGAAACTAATTCTCATATTGATTGTTTTTGCTGATTGTCTCCCCTTGTAGCTGATTTCTTCATTATTGTGTAAATTTAGATCATGAGCTCATGTTTAGCTAAACAGCTGACATTGTAAAAGGCTTAAGTGTGAACGCTCGTAAGCTTCAGGAGAAAGTCGGCAAAGATTTTTTTGTGTCCCTCCGATGAGTTGCCCGCAAGGACCCCATTTTTTAGAAGTGTTGGTCCAATACTCCCTCTAGAGGCAGGGGATTCAGACAGGGCTGCTTTGCAACCCCCGATCTGGGGCAGCGGCTGTGGTCGACCTGTGGTCAGGGCAGGAGCCTCTCCGCGTTGGTCCCAGGGACCCATCTGCCTGCGAACTTCGGTCACCTGGCAGGAAGGTACGATGCCCAGTCCTATGGTTAGCTGTGCAGCGAGGTGTACTGCGAGGACACGTTCCACACACACTTCAACAAAGAGGGCGGCCTGAGTGGAAATGTGAGTGTTTGGGAAGCTGTGCAGACAAAGAAGGCGCCCTTTGGCCTGGGCCAAATGCTTGTGACACTCCCCTGGTCCTGCCGGGCTCTGAGGGCCCTGCCCTGGGCCCCCTGCTCCCCTGCCCTTTGTTCAGTCACAGCAGAGATGGCCACACCCACTCCCTCAGTGAGGGCAGTGTTCCAACCTCCTTCAGCCCCACCCCCTCTCCGCAGGTTACCATGGACTACCGATGCTGCATTCTGAGGCCAGGGCGTTCCAAGAATGCCAAGGGCAGACATGATGACCTTCAATGATTTCCTCTTGTGTCAGTTTTGGTCAACTTTAGGAGCTAGGAAATGGTCCCCTTTACAGAAATGTTCAAATTTACTGGCATTTCATATATTCTCTGCTATAACATTGTCCTGATTCTTTCTGTATATTCTTTACATATGTTTATGTTTTCCTTAATCAAAGTGTGTCTTTTAAATCTTTTCAAAGAATATTCTTTGGACTTACTAAATCACCTCAATTTTATACGTTTTCTGTTGTATTAAGTTCTGCTCATATCTTTATTTATATTTTTTCTATGTTCTCAGGGTTTGTTGTTTTGATCATCTGATGTCAATGAAAACACTTGGTTATTCATTTTAATAAATCTTTTTACTTAGAAAGATTTGAACTTTTGAAGATTCCAGCTTACTTGTAAGTTTCTAAGGGTCAGGTCCTCTCCATTGTTGCTGGCCTAAGGCTTAGTTCACCATATAGCAATGTATATATTGACATATTTTCCCCTCGACTTTCTGTGATTCCCTACATCTCACCTTTCTTTGCAGACAAGCCATTTGAAATACCCTTCACTTATTTCACAGCCAATAAGTCTTTGAAATAATGTGTATTTTTGAGAGAAATCTTCTTATATCATTAGGCAGAAAATCTGACCTGCCATAGTTTTCAAAACAGCATAATTTCACTCTTCTCAATGATTAATCTGTTGTATTACACAACCTTTGAGTATTTAGCTTTATCAATGACATGTACTTTACAAATGTTTTAGAGATCCTACCAGTCTTTGAAAACATCCTTGTTCCTTGTTCCAGTTCCAGTTTTATGTATATATTCTGCCTTGCACCTGATTATTCCAACATCTGATGGGTGGCCTTGGGAAACTAATTCTCATATTGATTGTTTTTGCTGATTGTCTCCCCTTGTAGCTGATTTCTTCATTATTGTGTAAATTTAGATCATGAGCTCATGTTTAGCTAAACAGCTGACATTGTAAAAGGCTTAAGTGTGAACGCTCGTAAGCTTCAGGAGTAAGTCGGCAAAGATTTTTTTGTGTCCCTCCGATGAGTTGCCCGCAAGGACCCCATTTTTTAGAAGTGTTGGTCCAATACTCCCTCTAGAGGCAGGGGATTCAGACAGGGCTGCTTTGCAACCCCCGATCTGGGGCAGCGGCTGTGGTCGACCTGTGGTCAGGGCAGGAGCCTCTCCGCGTTGGTCCCAGGGACCCATCTGCCTGCGAACTTCGGTCACCTGGCAGGAAGGTACGATGCCCAGTCCTATGGTTAGCTGTGCAGCGAGGTGTACTGCGAGGACACGTTCCACACACACTTCAACAAAGAGGGCGGCCTGAGTGGAAATGTGAGTGTTTGGGAAGCTGTGCAGACAAAGAAGGCGCCCTTTGGCCTGGGCCAAATGCTTGTGACACTCCCCTGGTCCTGCCGGGCTCTGAGGGCCCTGCCCTGGGCCCCCTGCTCCCCTGCCCTTTGTTCAGTCACAGCAGAGATGGCCACACCCACTCCCTCAGTGAGGGCAGTGTTCCAACCTCCTTCAGCCCCACCCCCTCTCCGCAGGTTACCATGGACTACCGATGCTGCATTCTGAGGCCAGGGCGTTCCAAGAATGCCAAGGGCAGACATGATGACCTTCAATGATTTCCTCTTGTGTCAGTTTTGGTCAACTTTAGGAGCTAGGAAATGGTCCCCTTTACAGAAATGTTCAAATTTACTGGCATTTCATATATTCTCTGCTATAACATTGTCCTGATTCTTTCTGTATATTCTTTACATATGTTTATGTTTTCCTTAATCAAAGTGTGTCTTTTAAATCTTTTCAAAGAATATTCTTTGGACTTACTAAATCACCTCAATTTTATACGTTTTCTGTTGTATTCAGTTCTGCTCATATCTTTATTGTTATTTTTTCTATGTTCTCAGGGTTTGTTGTTTTGATCATCTGATGTCAATGAAAACACTTGGTTATTCATTTTAATAAATCTTTTTACTTATAAAGATTTGAACTTTTGAAGATTCCAGCTTACTTGTAAGTTTCTAAGGGTCAGGTCCTCTCCATTGTTGCTGGCCTAAGGCTTAGTTCAACATATAGCAATGTATATATTGACATATTTTCCCCTCGACTTTCTGTGATTCCCTACATCTCACCTTTCTTTGCAGACAAGCCATTTGAAATACCCTTCACTTATTTCACAGCCAATAAGTCTTTGAAATAATGTGTATTTTTGAGAGAAATCTTCTTATATCATTAGGCAGAAAATCTGACCTGCCATAGTTTTCAAAACAGCATAATTTCACTCTTCTCAATGATTAATCTGTTGTATTACACAACCTTTGAGTATTTAGCTTTATCAATGACATGTACTTTACAAATGTTTTAGAGATCCTACCAGTCTTTGAAAACATCCTTGTTCCTTGTTCCAGTTCCAGTTTTATGTATATATTCTGCCTTGCACCTGATTATTCCAACATCTGATGGGTGGCCTTGGGAAACTAATTCTCATATTGATTGTTTTTGCTGATTGTCTCCCCTTGTAGCTGATTTCTTCATTATTGTGTAAATTTAGATCATGAGCTCATGTTTAGCTAAACAGCTGACATTGTAAAAGGCTTAAGTGTGAACGCTCGTAAGCTTCAGGAGTAAGTCGGCAAAGATTTTTTTGTGTCCCTCCGATGAGTTGCCCGCAAGGACCCCATTTTTTAGAAGTGTTGGTCCAATACTCCCTCTAGAGGCAGGGGATTCAGACAGGGCTGCTTTGCAACCCCCGATCTGGGGCAGCGGCTGTGGTCGACCTGTGGTCAGGGCAGGAGCCTCTCCGCGTTGGTCCCAGGGACCCATCTGCCTGCAAACTTCGGTCACCTGGCAGGAAGGTACGATGCCCAGTCCTATGGTTAGCTGTGCAGCGAGGTGTACTGCGAGGACACGTTCCACACACACTTCAACAAAGAGGGCGGCCTGAGTGGAAATGTGAGTGTTTGGGAAGCTGTGCAGACAAAGAAGGCGCCCTTTGGCCTGGGCCAAATGCTTGTGACACTCCCCTGGTCCTGCCGGGCTCTGAGGGCCCTGCCCTGGGCCCCCTGCTCCCCTGCCCTTTGTTCAGTCACAGCAGAGATGGCCACACCCACTCCCTCAGTGAGGGCAGTGTTCCAACCTCCTTCAGCCCCACCCCCTCTCCGCAGGTTACCATGGACTACCGATGCTGCATTCTGAGGCCAGGGCGTTCCAAGAATGCCAAGGGCAGACATGATGACCTTCAATGATTTCCTCTTGTGTCAGTTTTGGTCAACTTTAGGAGCTAGGAAATGGTCCCCTTTACAGAAATGTTCAAATTTACTGGCATTTCATATATTCTCTGCTATAACATTGTCCTGATTCTTTCTGTATATTCTTTACATATGTTTATGTTTTCCTTAATCAAAGTGTGTCTTTTAAATCTTTTCAAAGAATATTCTTTGGACTTACTAAATCACCTCAATTTTATACGTTTTCTGTTGTATTAAGTTCTGCTCATATCTTTATTTATATTTTTTCTATGTTCTCAGGGTTTGTTGTTTTGATCATCTGATGTCAATGAAAACACTTGGTTATTCATTTTAATAAATCTTTTTACTTAGAAAGATTTGAACTTTTGAAGATTCCAGCTTACTTGTAAGTTTCTAAGGGTCAGGTCCTCTCCATTGTTGCTGGCCTAAGGCTTAGTTCACCATATAGCAATGTATATATTGACATATTTTCCCCTCGACTTTCTGTGATTCCCTACATCTCACCTTTCTTTGCAGACAAGCCATTTGAAATACCCTTCACTTATTTCACAGCCAATAAGTCTTTGAAATAATGTGTATTTTTGAGAGAAATCTTCTTATATCATTAGGCAGAAAATCTGACCTGCCATAGTTTTCAAAACAGCATAATTTCACTCTTCTCAATGATTAATCTGTTGTATTACACAACCTTTGAGTATTTAGCTTTATCAATGACATGTACTTTACAAATGTTTTAGAGATCCTACCAGTCTTTGAAAACATCCTTGTTCCTTGTTCCAGTTCCAGTTTTATGTATATATTCTGCCTTGCACCTGATTATTCCAACATCTGATGGGTGGCCTTGGGAAACTAATTCTCATATTGATTGTTTTTGCTGATTGTCTCCCCTTGTAGCTGATTTCTTCATTATTGTGTAAATTTAGATCATGAGCTCATGTTTAGCTAAACAGCTGACATTGTAAAAGGCTTAAGTGTGAACGCTCGTAAGCTTCAGGAGAAAGTCGGCAAAGATTTTTTTGTGTCCCTCCGATGAGTTGCCCGCAAGGACCCCATTTTTTAGAAGTGTTGGTCCAATACTCCCTCTAGAGGCAGGGGATTCAGACAGGGCTGCTTTGCAACCCCCGATCTGGGGCAGCGGCTGTGGTCGACCTGTGGTCAGGGCAGGAGCCTCTCCGCGTTGGCCCAAGTGACCCATCTGCCTGCGAACTTCGGTCACCTGGCAGGAAGGTACGATGCCCAGTCCTATGGTTAGCTGTGCAGCGAGGTGTACTGCGAGGACACGTTCCACACACACTTCAACAAAGAGGGCGGCCTGAGTGGAAATGTGAGTGTTTGGGAAGCTGTGCAGACAAAGAAGGCGCCCTTTGGCCTGGGCCAAATGCTTGTGACACTCCCCTGGTCCTGCCGGGCTCTGAGGGCCCTGCCCTGGGCCCCCTGCTCCCCTGCCCTTTGTTCAGTCACAGCAGAGATGGCCACACCCACTCCCTCAGTGAGGGCAGTGTTCCAACCTCCTTCAGCCCCACCCCCTCTCCGCAGGTTACCATGGACTACCGATGCTGCATTCTGAGGCCAGGGCGTTCCAAGAATGCCAAGGGCAGACATGATGACCTTCAATGATTTCCTCTTGTGTCAGTTTTGGTCAACTTTAGGAGCTAGGAAATGGTCCCCTTTACAGAAATGTTCAAATTTACTGGCATTTCATATATTCTCTGCTATAACATTGTCCTGATTCTTTCTGTATATTCTTTACATATGTTTATGTTTTCCTTAATCAAAGTGTGTCTTTTAAATCTTTTCAAAGAATATTCTTTGGACTTACTAAATCACCTCAATTTTATACGTTTTCTGTTGTATTAAGTTCTGCTCATATCTTTATTTATATTTTTTCTATGTTCTCAGGGTTTGTTGTTTTGATCATCTGATGTCAATTAAAACACTTGGTTATTCATTTTAATAAATCTTTTTACTTAGAAAGATTTGAACTTTTGAAGATTCCAGCTTACTTGTAAGTTTCTAAGGGTCAGGTCCTCTCCATTGTTGCTGGCCTAAGGCTTAGTTCACCATATAGCAATGTATATATTGACATATTTTCCCCTCGACTTTCTGTGATTCCCTACATCTCACCTTTCTTTGCAGACAAGCCATTTGAAATACCCTTCACTTATTTCACAGCCAATAAGTCTTTGAAATAATGTGTATTTTTGAGAGAAATCTTCTTATATCATTAGGCAGAAAATCTGACCTGCCATAGTTTTCAAAACAGCATAATTTCACTCTTCTCAATGATTAATCTGTTGTATTACACAACCTTTGAGTATTTAGCTTTATCAATGACATGTACTTTACAAATGTTTTAGAGATCCTACCAGTCTTTGAAAACATCCTTGTTCCTTGTTCCAGTTCCAGTTTTATGTATATATTCTGCCTTGCACCTGATTATTCCAACATCTGATGGGTGGCCTTGGGAAACTAATTCTCATATTGATTGTTTTTGCTGATTGTCTCCCCTTGTAGCTGATTTCTTCATTATTGTGTAAATTTAGATCATGAGCTCATGTTTAGCTAAACAGCTGACATTGTAAAAGGCTTAAGTGTGAACGCTCGTAAGCTTCAGGAGAAAGTCGGCAAAGATTTTTTTGTGTCCCTCCGATGAGTTGCCTGCAAGGACCCCATTTTTTAGAAGTGTTGGTCCAATACTCCCTCTAGAGGCAGGGGATTCAGACAGGGCTGCTTTGCAACCCCCGATCTGGGGCAGCGGCTGTGGTCGACCTGTGGTCAGGGCAGGAGCCTCTCCGCGTTGGTCCCAGTGACCCATCTGCCTGCGAACTTCGGTCACCTGGCAGGAAGGTACGATGCCCAGTCCTATGGTTAGCTGTGCAGCGAGGTGTACTGCGAGGACACGTTCCACACACACTTCAACAAAGAGGGCGGCCTGAGTGGAAATGTGAGTGTTTGGGAAGCTGTGCAGACAAAGAAGGCGCCCTTTGGCCTGGGCCAAATGCTTGTGACACTCCCCTGGTCCTGCCGGGCTCTGAGGGCCCTGCCCTGGGCCCCCTGCTCCCCTGCCCTTTGTTCAGTCACAGCAGAGATGGCCACACCCACTCCCTCAGTGAGGGCAGTGTTCCAACCTCCTTCAGCCCCACCCCCTCTCCGCAGGTTACCATGGACTACCGATGCTGCATTCTGAGGCCAGGGCGTTCCAAGAATGCCAAGGGCAGACATGATGACCTTCAATGATTTCCTCTTGTGTCAGTTTTGGTCAACTTTAGGAGCTAGGAAATGGTCCCCTTTACAGAAATGTTCAAATTTACTGGCATTTCATATATTCTCTGCTATAACATTGTCCTGATTCTTTCTGTATATTCTTTACATATGTTTATGTTTTCCTTAATCAAAGTGTGTCTTTTAAATCTTTTCAAAGAATATTCTTTGGACTTACTAAATCACCTCAATTTTATACGTTTTCTGTTGTATTAAGTTCTGCTCATATCTTTATTTATATTTTTTCTATGTTCTCAGGGTTTGTTGTTTTGATCATCTGATGTCAATTAAAACACTTGGTTATTCATTTTAATAAATCTTTTTACTTAGAAAGATTTGAACTTTTGAAGATTCCAGCTTACTTGTAAGTTTCTAAGGGTCAGGTCCTCTCCATTGTTGCTGGCCTAAGGCTTAGTTCACCATATAGCAATGTATATATTGACATATTTTCCCCTCGACTTTCTGTGATTCCCTACATCTCACCTTTCTTTGCAGACAAGCCATTTGAAATACCCTTCACTTATTTCACAGCCAATAAGTCTTTGAAATAATGTGTATTTTTGAGAGAAATCTTCTTATATCATTAGGCAGAAAATCTGACCTGCCATAGTTTTCAAAACAGCATAATTTCACTCTTCTCAATGATTAATCTGTTGTATTACACAACCTTTGAGTATTTAGCTTTATCAATGACATGTACTTTACAAATGTTTTAGAGATCCTACCAGTCTTTGAAAACATCCTTGTTCCTTGTTCCAGTTCCAGTTTTATGTATATATTCTGCCTTGCACCTGATTATTCCAACATCTGATGGGTGGCCTTGGGAAACTAATTCTCATATTGATTGTTTTTGCTGATTGTCTCCCCTTGTAGCTGATTTCTTCATTATTGTGTAAATTTAGATCATGAGCTCATGTTTAGCTAAACAGCTGACATTGTAAAAGGCTTAAGTGTGAACGCTCGTAAGCTTCAGGAGAAAGTCGGCAAAGATTTTTTTGTGTCCCTCCGATGAGTTGCCCGCAAGGACCCCATTTTTTAGAAGTGTTGGTCCAATACTCCCTCTAGAGGCAGGGGATTCAGACAGGGCTGCTTTGCAACCCCCGATCTGGGGCAGCGGCTGTGGTCGACCTGTGGTCAGGGCAGGAGCCTCTCCGCGTTGGCCCCAGTGACCCATCTGCCTGCGAACTTCGGTCACCTGGCAGGAAGGTACGATGCCCAGTCCTATGGTTAGCTGTGCAGCGAGGTGTACTGCGAGGACACGTTCCACACACACTTCAACAAAGAGGGCGGCCTGAGTGGAAATGTGAGTGTTTGGGAAGCTGTGCAGACAAAGAAGGCGCCCTTTGGCCTGGGCCAAATGCTTGTGACACTCCCCTGGTCCTGCCGGGCTCTGAGGGCCCTGCCCTGGGCCCCCTGCTCCCCTGCCCTTTGTTCAGTCACAGCAGAGATGGCCACACCCACTCCCTCAGTGAGGGCAGTGTTCCAACCTCCTTCAGCCCCACCCCCTCTCCGCAGGTTACCATGGACTACCGATGCTGCATTCTGAGGCCAGGGCGTTCCAAGAATGCCAAGGGCAGACATGATGACCTTCAATGATTTCCTCTTGTGTCAGTTTTGGTCAACTTTAGGAGCTAGGAAATGGTCCCCTTTACAGAAATGTTCAAATTTACTGGCATTTCATATATTCTCTGCTATAACATTGTCCTGATTCTTTCTGTATATTCTTTACATATGTTTATGTTTTCCTTAATCAAAGTGTGTCTTTTAAATCTTTTCAAAGAATATTCTTTGGACTTACTAAATCACCTCAATTTTATACGTTTTCTGTTGTATTAAGTTCTGCTCATATCTTTATTTATATTTTTTCTATGTTCTCAGGGTTTGTTGTTTTGATCATCTGATGTCAATGAAAACACTTGGTTATTCATTTTAATAAATCTTTTTACTTAGAAAGATTTGAACTTTTGAAGATTCCAGCTTACTTGTAAGTTTCTAAGGGTCAGGTCCTCTCCATTGTTGCTGGCCTAAGGCTTAGTTCACCATATAGCAATGTATATATTGACATATTTTCCCCTCGACTTTCTGTGATTCCCTACATCTCACCTTTCTTTGCAGACAAGCCATTTGAAATACCCTTCACTTATTTCACAGCCAATAAGTCTTTGAAATAATGTGTATTTTTGAGAGAAATCTTCTTATATCATTAGGCAGAAAATCTGACCTGCCATAGTTTTCAAAACAGCATAATTTCACTCTTCTCAATGATTAATCTGTTGTATTACACAACCTTTGAGTATTTAGCTTTATCAATGACATGTACTTTACAAATGTTTTAGAGATCCTACCAGTCTTTGAAAACATCCTTGTTCCTTGTTCCAGTTCCAGTTTTATGTATATATTCTGCCTTGCACCTGATTATTCCAACATCTGATGGGTGGCCTTGGGAAACTAATTCTCATATTGATTGTTTTTGCTGATTGTCTCCCCTTGTAGCTGATTTCTTCATTATTGTGTAAATTTAGATCATGAGCTCATGTTTAGCTAAACAGCTGACATTGTAAAAGGCTTAAGTGTGAACGCTCGTAAGCTTCAGGAGAAAGTCGGCAAAGATTTTTTTGTGTCCCTCCGATGAGTTGCCCGCAAGGACCCCATTTTTTAGAAGTGTTGGTCCAATACTCCCTCTAGAGGCAGGGGATTCAGACAGGGCTGCTTTGCAACCCCCGATCTGGGGCAGCGGCTGTGGTCGACCTGTGGTCAGGGCAGGAGCCTCTCCGCGTTGGTCCCAGTGACCCATCTGCCTGCGAACTTCGGTCACCTGGCAGGAAGGTACGATGCCCAGTCCTATGGTTAGCTGTGCAGCGAGGTGTACTGCGAGGACACGTTCCACACACACTTCAACAAAGAGGGCGGCCTGAGTGGAAATGTGAGTGTTTGGGAAGCTGTGCAGACAAAGAAGGCGCCCTTTGGCCTGGGCCAAATGCTTGTGACACTCCCCTGGTCCTGCCGGGCTCTGAGGGCCCTGCCCTGGGCCCCCTGCTCCCCTGCCCTTTGTTCAGTCACAGCAGAGATGGCCACACCCACTCCCTCAGTGAGGGCAGTGTTCCAACCTCCTTCAGCCCCACCCCCTCTCCGCAGGTTACCATGGACTACCGATGCTGCATTCTGAGGCCAGGGCGTTCCAAGAATGCCAAGGGCAGACATGATGACCTTCAATGATTTCCTCTTGTGTCAGTTTTGGTCAACTTTAGGAGCTAGGAAATGGTCCCCTTTACAGAAATGTTCAAATTTACTGGCATTTCATATATTCTCTGCTATAACATTGTCCTGATTCTTTCTGTATATTCTTTACATATGTTTATGTTTTCCTTAATCAAAGTGTGTCTTTTAAATCTTTTCAAAGAATATTCTTTGGACTTACTAAATCACCTCAATTTTATACGTTTTCTGTTGTATTAAGTTCTGCTCATATCTTTATTTATATTTTTTCTATGTTCTCAGGGTTTGTTGTTTTGATCATCTGATGTCAATGAAAACACTTGGTTATTCATTTTAATAAATCTTTTTACTTAGAAAGATTTGAACTTTTGAAGATTCCAGCTTACTTGTAAGTTTCTAAGGGTCAGGTCCTCTCCATTGTTGCTGGCCTAAGGCTTAGTTCACCATATAGCAATGTATATATTGACATATTTTCCCCTCGACTTTCTGTGATTCCCTACATCTCACCTTTCTTTGCAGACAAGCCATTTGAAATACCCTTCACTTATTTCACAGCCAATAAGTCTTTGAAATAATGTGTATTTTTGAGAGAAATCTTCTTATATCATTAG
This sequence comes from Hyperoodon ampullatus, assembly GCF_949752795.1. NCBI lineage: Eukaryota > Metazoa > Chordata > Mammalia > Artiodactyla > Ziphiidae > Hyperoodon > Hyperoodon ampullatus. The sequence goes on along the minus strand of NW_027640826.1, from coordinate 153,032 downwards.
GCAGAAAATCTGACCTGCCATAGTTTTCAAAACAGCATAATTTCACTCTTCTCAATGATTAATCTGTTGTATTACACAACCTTTGAGTATTTAGCTTTATCAATGACATGTACTTTACAAATGTTTTAGAGATCCTACCAGTCTTTGAAAACATCCTTGTTCCTTGTTCCAGTTCCAGTTTTATGTATATATTCTGCCTTGCACCTGATTATTCCAACATCTGATGGGTGGCCTTGGGAAACTAATTCTCATATTGATTGTTTTTGCTGATTGTCTCCCCTTGTAGCTGATTTCTTCATTATTGTGTAAATTTAGATCATGAGCTCATGTTTAGCTAAACAGCTGACATTGTAAAAGGCTTAAGTGTGAACGCTCGTAAGCTTCAGGAGAAAGTCGGCAAAGATTTTTTTGTGTCCCTCCGATGAGTTGCCCGCAAGGACCCCATTTTTTAGAAGTGTTGGTCCAATACTCCCTCTAGAGGCAGGGGATTCAGACAGGGCTGCTTTGCAACCCCCGATCTGGGGCAGCGGCTGTGGTCGACCTGTGGTCAGGGCAGGAGCCTCTCCGCGTTGGTCCCAGTGACCCATCTGCCTGCGAACTTCGGTCACCTGGCAGGAAGGTACGATGCCCAGTCCTATGGTTAGCTGTGCAGCGAGGTGTACTGCGAGGACACGTTCCACACACACTTCAACAAAGAGGGCGGCCTGAGTGGAAATGTGAGTGTTTGGGAAGCTGTGCAGACAAAGAAGGCGCCCTTTGGCCTGGGCCAAATGCTTGTGACACTCCCCTGGTCCTGCCGGGCTCTGAGGGCCCTGCCCTGGGCCCCCTGCTCCCCTGCCCTTTGTTCAGTCACAGCAGAGATGGCCACACCCACTCCCTCAGTGAGGGCAGTGTTCCAACCTCCTTCAGCCCCACCCCCTCTCCGCAGGTTACCATGGACTACCGATGCTGCATTCTGAGGCCAGGGCGTTCCAAGAATGCCAAGGGCAGACATGATGACCTTCAATGATTTCCTCTTGTGTCAGTTTTGGTCAACTTTAGGAGCTAGGAAATGGTCCCCTTTACAGAAATGTTCAAATTTACTGGCATTTCATATATTCTCTGCTATAACATTGTCCTGATTCTTTCTGTATATTCTTTACATATGTTTATGTTTTCCTTAATCAAAGTGTGTCTTTTAAATCTTTTCAAAGAATATTCTTTGGACTTACTAAATCACCTCAATTTTATACGTTTTCTGTTGTATTAAGTTCTGCTCATATCTTTATTTATATTTTTTCTATGTTCTCAGGGTTTGTTGTTTTGATCATCTGATGTCAATGAAAACACTTGGTTATTCATTTTAATAAATCTTTTTACTTAGAAAGATTTGAACTTTTGAAGATTCCAGCTTACTTGTAAGTTTCTAAGGGTCAGGTCCTCTCCATTGTTGCTGGCCTAAGGCTTAGTTCACCATATAGCAATGTATATATTGACATATTTTCCCCTCGACTTTCTGTGATTCCCTACATCTCACCTTTCTTTGCAGACAAGCCATTTGAAATACCCTTCACTTATTTCACAGCCAATAAGTCTTTGAAATAATGTGTATTTTTGAGAGAAATCTTCTTATATCATTAGGCAGAAAATCTGACCTGCCATAGTTTTCAAAACAGCATAATTTCACTCTTCTCAATGATTAATCTGTTGTATTACACAACCTTTGAGTATTTAGCTTTATCAATGACATGTACTTTACAAATGTTTTAGAGATCCTACCAGTCTTTGAAAACATCCTTGTTCCTTGTTCCAGTTCCAGTTTTATGTATATATTCTGCCTTGCACCTGATTATTCCAACATCTGATGGGTGGCCTTGGGAAACTAATTCTCATATTGATTGTTTTTGCTGATTGTCTCCCCTTGTAGCTGATTTCTTCATTATTGTGTAAATTTAGATCATGAGCTCATGTTTAGCTAAACAGCTGACATTGTAAAAGGCTTAAGTGTGAACGCTCGTAAGCTTCAGGAGAAAGTCGGCAAAGATTTTTTTGTGTCCCTCCGATGAGTTGCCCGCAAGGACCCCATTTTTTAGAAGTGTTGGTCCAATACTCCCTCTAGAGGCAGGGGATTCAGACAGGGCTGCTTTGCAACCCCCGATCTGGGGCAGCGGCTGTGGTCGACCTGTGGTCAGGGCAGGAGCCTCTCCGCGTTGGTCCCAGTGACCCATCTGCCTGCGAACTTCGGTCACCTGGCAGGAAGGTACGATGCCCAGTCCTATGGTTAGCTGTGCAGCGAGGTGTACTGCGAGGACACGTTCCACACACACTTCAACAAAGAGGGCGGCCTGAGTGGAAATGTGAGTGTTTGGGAAGCTGTGCAGACAAAGAAGGCGCCCTTTGGCCTGGGCCAAATGCTTGTGACACTCCCCTGGTCCTGCCGGGCTCTGAGGGCCCTGCCCTGGGCCCCCTGCTCCCCTGCCCTTTGTTCAGTCACAGCAGAGATGGCCACATCCACTCCCTCAGTGAGGGCAGTGTTCCAACCTCCTTCAGCCTCACCCCCTCTCCGCAGGTTACCATGGACTACCGATGCTGCATTCTGAGGCCAGGGCGTTCCAAGAATGCCAAGGGCAGACATGATGACCTTCAATGATTTCCTCTTGTGTCAGTTTTGGTCAACTTTAGGAGCTAGGAAATGGTCCCCTTTACAGAAATGTTCAAATTTACTGGCATTTCATATATTCTCTGCTATAACATTGTCCTGATTCTTTCTGTATATTCTTTACATATGTTTATGTTTTCCTTAATCAAAGTGTGTCTTTTAAATCTTTTCAAAGAATATTCTTTGGACTTACTAAATCACCTCAATTTTATACGTTTTCTGTTGTATTAAGTTCTGCTCATATCTTTATTTATATTTTTTCTATGTTCTCAGGGTTTGTTGTTTTGATCATCTGATGTCAATGAAAACACTTGGTTATTCATTTTAATAAATCTTTTTACTTAGAAAGATTTGAACTTTTGAAGATTCCAGCTTACTTGTAAGTTTCTAAGGGTCAGGTCCTCTCCATTGTTGCTGGCCTAAGGCTTAGTTCACCATATAGCAATGTATATATTGACATATTTTCCCCTCGACTTTCTGTGATTCCCTACATCTCACCTTTCTTTGCAGACAAGCCATTTGAAATACCCTTCACTTATTTCACAGCCAATAAGTCTTTGAAATAATGTGTATTTTTGAGAGAAATCTTCTTATATCATTAGGCAGAAAATCTGACCTGCCATAGTTTTCAAAACAGCATAATTTCACTCTTCTCAATGATTAATCTGTTGTATTACACAACCTTTGAGTATTTAGCTTTATCAATGACATGTACTTTACAAATGTTTTAGAGATCCTACCAGTCTTTGAAAACATCCTTGTTCCTTGTTCCAGTTCCAGTTTTATGTATATATTCTGCCTTGCACCTGATTATTCCAACATCTGATGGGTGGCCTTGGGAAACTAATTCTCATATTGATTGTTTTTGCTGATTGTCTCCCCTTGTAGCTGATTTCTTCATTATTGTGTAAATTTAGATCATGAGCTCATGTTTAGCTAAACAGCTGACATTGTAAAAGGCTTAAGTGTGAACGCTCGTAAGCTTCAGGAGAAAGTCGGCAAAGATTTTTTTGTGTCCCTCCGATGAGTTGCCCACAAGGACCCCATTTTTTAGAAGTGTTGGTCCAATACTCCCTCTAGAGGCAGGGGATTCAGACAGGGCTGCTTTGCAACCCCCGATCTGGGGCAGCGGCTGTGGTCGACCTGTGGTCAGGGCAGGAGCCTCTCCGCGTTGGTCCCAGTGACCCATCTGCCTGCGAACTTCGGTCACCTGGCAGGAAGGTACGATGCCCAGTCCTATGGTTAGCTGTGCAGCGAGGTGTACTGCGAGGACACGTTCCACACACACTTCAACAAAGAGGGCGGCCTGAGTGGAAATGTGAGTGTTTGGGAAGCTGTGCAGACAAAGAAGGCGCCCTTTGGCCTGGGCCAAATGCTTGTGACACTCCCCTGGTCCTGCCGGGCTCTGAGGGCCCTGCCCTGGGCCCCCTGCTCCCCTGCCCTTTGTTCAGTCACAGCAGAGATTGCCACACCCACTCCCTCAGTGAGGGCAGTGTTCCAACCTCCTTCAGCCCCACCCCCTCTCCGCAGGTTACCATGGACTACCGATGCTGCATTCTGAGGCCAGGGCGTTCCAAGAATGCCAAGGGCAGACATGATGACCTTCAATGATTTCCTCTTGTGTCAGTTTTGGTCAACTTTAGGAGCTAGGAAATGGTCCCCTTTACAGAAATGTTCAAATTTACTGGCATTTCATATATTCTCTGCTATAACATTGTCCTGATTCTTTCTGTATATTCTTTACATATGTTTATGTTTTCCTTAATCAAAGTGTGTCTTTTAAATCTTTTCAAAGAATATTCTTTGGACTTACTAAATCACCTCAATTTTATACGTTTTCTGTTGTATTAAGTTCTGCTCATATCTTTATTTATATTTTTTCTATGTTCTCAGGGTTTGTTGTTTTGATCATCTGATGTCAATGAAAACACTTGGTTATTCATTTTAATAAATCTTTTTACTTAGAAAGATTTGAACTTTTGAAGATTCCAGCTTACTTGTAAGTTTCTAAGGGTCAGGTCCTCTCCATTGTTGCTGGCCTAAGGCTTAGTTCACCATATAGCAATGTATATATTGACATATTTTCCCCTCGACTTTCTGTGATTCCCTACATCTCACCTTTCTTTGCAGACAAGCCATTTGAAATACCCTTCACTTATTTCACAGCCAATAAGTCTTTGAAATAATGTGTATTTTTGAGAGAAATCTTCTTATATCATTAGGCAGAAAATCTGACCTGCCATAGTTTTCAAAACAGCATAATTTCACTCTTCTCAATGATTAATCTGTTGTATTACACAACCTTTGAGTATTTAGCTTTATCAATGACATGTACTTTACAAATGTTTTAGAGATCCTACCAGTCTTTGAAAACATCCTTGTTCCTTGTTCCAGTTCCAGTTTTATGTATATATTCTGCCTTGCACCTGATTATTCCAACATCTGATGGGTGGCCTTGGGAAACTAATTCTCATATTGATTGTTTTTGCTGATTGTCTCCCCTTGTAGCTGATTTCTTCATTATTGTGTAAATTTAGATCATGAGCTCATGTTTAGCTAAACAGCTGACATTGTAAAAGGCTTAAGTGTGAACGCTCGTAAGCTTCAGGAGAAAGTCGGCAAAGATTTTTTTGTGTCCCTCCGATGAGTTGCCCGCAAGGACCCCATTTTTTAGAAGTGTTGGTCCAATACTCCCTCTAGAGGCAGGGGATTCAGACAGGGCTGCTTTGCAACCCCCGATCTGGGGCAGCGGCTGTGGTCGACCTGTGGTCAGGGCAGGAGCCTCTCCGCGTTGGTCCCAGTGACCCATCTGCCTGCGAACTTCGGTCACCTGGCAGGAAGGTACGATGCCCAGTCCTATGGTTAGCTGTGCAGCGAGGTGTACTGCGAGGACACGTTCCACACACACTTCAACAAAGAGGGCGGCCTGAGTGGAAAGGTGAGTGTTTGGGAAGCTGTGCGGAAAAAGAAGGTGCCCTTTGGCCTGGGCCAAATGCTTGTGACACACCCCTGGGCCTGCCGGCCTCTGAGGGCCCTGCCCTGGGCCCCCTGCTCCCCTGCCCTTTGTTCAGTCACAGCAGAGATGGCCACACCCACTCCCTCAGTGAGGGCAGTGTTCCAACCTCCTTCAGCCCCACCCCCTCTCCGCAGGTTACCATGGACTACCGATGCTGCATTCTGAGGCCAGGGCGTTCCAAGAATGCCAAGGGCAGACATGGTGACCTTCAATGATTTCCTCTTGTGTCAGTTTTGGTCAACTTTAGGAGCTAGGAAATGGTCCCCTTTACAGAAATGTTCAAATTTACTGGCATTTCATATATTCTCTGCTATAACATTGTCCTGATTCTTTCTGTATATTCTTTACATATGTTTATGTTTTCCTTAATCAAAGTGTGTCTTTTAAATCTTTTCAAAGAATATTCTTTGGACTTACTAAATCACCTCAATTTTATACGTTTTCTGTTGTATTAAGTTCTGCTCATATCTTTATTTATATTTTTTCTATGTTCTCAGGGTTTGTTGTTTTGATCATCTGATGTCAATTAAAACACTTGGTTATTCATTTTAATAAATCTTTTTACTTATAAAGATTTGAACTTTTGAAGATTCCAGCTTACTTGTAAGTTTCTAAGGGTCAGGTCCTCTCCATTGTTGCTGGCCTAAGGCTTAGTTCACTATATAGCAATGTATATATTGACATATTTTCCCCTCGACTTTCTGTGATTCCCTACATCTCACCTTTCTTTGCAGACAAGCCATTTGAAATACCCTTAACTTATTTCACAGCCAATAAGTCTTTGAAATAATGTGCATTTTTGAGAGAAATCTTCTTATATCATTAGGCAGAACATCTGACCTGCCATAGTTTTCAAAACAGCATAATTTCACTCTTCTCAATGATTAATCTGTTGTATTACACAACCTTTGAGTATTTAGCTTTATCAATGACATGTACTTTACAAATGTTTTAGAGATCCTACCAGTCTTTGAAAACATCCTTGTTCCTTGTTCCAGTTCCAGTTTTATGTATATATTCTGCCTTGCACCTGATTATTCCAACATCTGATGGGTGGCCTTGGGAAACTAATTCTCATATTGATTGTTTTTGCTGATTGTCTCCCCTTGTAGCTGATTTCTTCATTATTGTGTAAATTTAGATCATGAGCTCATGTTTAGCTAAACAGCTGACATTGTAAAAGGCTTAAGTGTGAACGCTCGTAAGCTTCAGGAGAAAGTCGGCAAAGATTTTTTTGTGTCCCTCCGATGAGTTGCCCGCAAGGACCCCATTTTTTAGAAGTGTTGGTCCAATACTCCCTCTAGAGGCAGGGGATTCAGACAGGGCTGCTTTGCAACCCCCGATCTGGGGCAGCGGCTGTGGTCGACCTGTGCTCAGGGCAGGAGCCTCTCCGCGTTGGTCCCAGTGACCCATCTGGCTGCGAACTTCGGTCACCTGGCAGGAAGGTACGATGCCCAGTCCTATGGTTAGCTGTGCAGCGAGGTGTACTGCGAGGACACGTTCCACACACACTTCAACAAAGAGGGCGGCCTGAGTGGAAATGTGAGTGTTTGGGAAGCTGTGCAGACAAAGAAGGCGCCCTTTGGCCTGGGCCAAATGCTTGTGACACTCCCCTGGTCCTGCCGGGCTCTGAGGGCCCTGCCCTGGGCCCCCTGCTCCCCTGCCCTTTGTTCAGTCACAGCAGAGATGGCCACACCCACTCCCTCAGTGAGGGCAGTGTTCCAACCTCCTTCAGCCCCACCCCCTCTCCGCAGGTTACCATGGACTACCGATGCTGCATTCTGAGGCCAGGGCGTTCCAAGAATGCCAAGGGCAGACATGATGACCTTCAATGATTTCCTCTTGTGTCAGTTTTGGTCAACTTTAGGAGCTAGGAAATGGTCCCCTTTACAGAAATGTTCAAATTTACTGGCATTTCATATATTCTCTGCTATAACATTGTCCTGATTCTTTCTGTATATTCTTTACATATGTTTATGTTTTCCTTAATCAAAGTGTGTCTTTTAAATCTTTTCAAAGAATATTCTTTGGACTTACTAAATCACCTCAATTTTATACGTTTTCTGTTGTATTAAGTTCTGCTCATATCTTTATTTATATTTTTTTCTATGTTCTCAGGGTTTGTTGTTTTGATCATCTGATGTCAATTAAAACACTTGGTTATTCATTTTAATAAATCTTTTTACTTATAAAGATTTGAACTTTTGAAGATTCCAGCTTACTTGTAAGTTTCTAAGGGTCAGGTCCTCTCCATTGTTGCTGGCCTAAGGCTTAGTTCACCATATAGCAATGTATATATTGACATATTTTCCCCTCGACTTTCTGTGATTCCCTACATCTCACCTTTCTTTGCAGACAAGCCATTTGAAATACCCTTCACTTATTTCACAGCCAATAAGTCTTTGAAATAATGTGTATTTTTGAGAGAAATCTTCTTATATCATTAGGCAGAAAATCTGACCTGCCATAGTTTTCAAAACAGCATAATTTCACTCTTCTCAATGATTAATCTGTTGTATTACACAACCTTTGAGTATTTAGCTTTATCAATGACATGTACTTTACAAATGTTTTAGAGATCCTACCAGTCTTTGAAAACATCCTTGTTCCTTGTTCCAGTTCCAGTTTTATGTATATATTCTGCCTTGCACCTGATTATTCCAACATCTGATGGGTGGCCTTGGGAAACTAATTCTCATATTGATTGTTTTTGCTGATTGTCTCCCCTTGTAGCTGATTTCTTCATTATTGTGTAAATTTAGATCATGAGCTCATGTTTAGCTAAACAGCTGACATTGTAACAGGTTTAAGTGTGAGCGCTCGTAAGCTTCAGGAGAAAGTCGGCAAAGATTTTTTTGTGTCCCTCTGATGAGTTGCCCGCAAGGACCCCATTTTTTAGAAGTGTTGGTCCAATACTCCCTCTAGAGGCAGGGGATTCAGACAGGGCTGCTTTGCAACCCCCGATCTGGGGCAGCGGCTGTGGTCGACCTGTGGTCAGGGCAGGAGCCTCTCCGCGTTGGACCCAGTGACCCATCTGCCTGTGAACTTCGGTCACGTGGCAGGAAGGTATGATGCCCAGTCCTATGGTTAGCTGTGCAGCGAGGTGTACTGCGAGGACACGTTTCACACACACTTCAACAAAGAGGGCGGCCTGAGTGGAAATGTGAGTGTTTGGGAAGCTGTGCAGACAAAGAAGGCGCCCTTTGGCCTGGGCCAAATGCTTGTGACACTCCCCTGGTCCTGCCGGGCTCTGAGGGCCCTGCCCTGGGCCCCCTGCTCCCCTGCCCTTTGTTCAGTCACAGCAGAGATGGCCACACCCACTCCCTCAGTGAGGGCAGTGTTCCAACCTCCTTCAGCCCCACCCCCTCTCCGCAGGTTACCATGGACTACCGATGCTGCATTCTGAGGCCAGGGCGTTCCAAGAATGCCAAGGGCAGACATGATGACCTTCAATGATTTCCTCTTGTGTCAGTTTTGGTCAACTTTAGGAGCTAGGAAATGGTCCCCTTTACAGAAATGTTCAAATTTACTGGCATTTCATATATTCTCTGCTATAACATTGTCCTGATTCTTTCTGTATATTCTTTACATATGTTTATGTTTTCCTTAATCACAGTGTGTCTTTTAAATCTTTTCAAAGAATATTCTTTGGACTTACTAAATCACCTCAATTTTATACGTTTTCTGTTGTATTCAGTTCTGCTCATATCTTTATTTATATTTTTTCTATGTTCTCAGGGTTTGTTGTTTTGATCATCTGATGTCAATTAAAACACTTGGTTATTCATTTTAATAAATATTTTTACTTATAAAGATTTGAACTTTTGAAGATTCCAGTTTACTTGTAAGTTTCTAAGGGTCAGGTCCTCTCCATTGTTGCTGGCCTAAGTCTTAGTTCACCATATAGCAATGTATATATTGACATATTTTCCCCTCGACTTTCTGTGATTCCCTACATCTCACCTTTCTTTGCAGACAAGCCATTTGAAATACCCTTCACTTATTTCACAGCCAATAAGTCTTTGAAATAATGTGCATTTTTGAGAGAAATCTTCTTATATCATTAGGCAGAACATCTGACCTGCCATAGTTTTCAAAACAGCATAATTTCACTCTTCTCAATGATTAATCTGTTGTATTACACAACCTTTGAGTATTTAGCTTTATCAATGACATGTACTTTACAAATGTTTTAGAGATCCTACCAGTCTTTGAAAACATCCTTGTTCCTTGTTCCAGTTCCAGTTTTATGTATATATTCTGCCTTGCACCTGATTATTCCAACATCTGATGGGTGGCCTTGGGAAACTAATTCTCATATTGATTGTTTTTGCTGATTGTCTCCCCTTGTAGCTGATTTTTTCATTATTGTGTAAATTTAGATCATGAGCTCATGTTTAGCTAAACAGCTGACATTGTAACAGGTTTAAGTGTGAGCGCTCGTAAGCTTCAGGAGAAAGTCGGCAAAGATTTTTTTGTGTCCCTCTGATGAGTTGCCCGCAAGGACCCCATTTTTTAGAAGTGTTGGTCCAATACTCCCTCTAGAGGCAGGGGATTCAGACAGGGCTGCTTTGCAACCCCCGATCTGGGGCAGCGGCTGTGGTCGACCTGTGGTCAGGCCAGGAGCCTCTCCGCGTTGGTCCCAGTGACCCATCTGCCTGCGAACTTCGGTCACGTGGCAGGAAGGTATGATGCCCAGTCCTATGGTTAGCTGTGCAGCGAGGTGTACTGCGAGGACACGTTTCACACACACTTCAACAAAGAGGGCGGCCTGAGTGGAAATGTGAGTGTTTGGGAAGCTGTGCAGACAAAGAAGGCTCCCTTTGGCCTGGGCCAAATGCTTGTGACACTCCCCTGGTCCTGCCGGGCTCTGAGGGCCCTGCCCTGGGCCCCCTGCTCCCCTGCCCTTTGTTCAGTCACAGCAGAGATGGCCACACCCACTCCCTCAGTGAGGGCAGTGTTCCAACCTCCTTCAGCCCCACCCCCTCTCCGCAGGTTACCATGGACTACCGATGCTGCATTCTGAGGCCAGGGCGTTCCAAGAATGCCAAGGGCAGACATGATGACCTTCAATGATTTCCTCTTGTGTCAGTTTTGGTCAACTTTAGGAGCTAGGAAATGGTCCCCTTTACAGAAATGTTCAAATTTACTGGCATTTCATATATTCTCTGCTATAACATTGTCCTGATTCTTTCTGTATATTCTTTACATATGTTTATGTTTTCCTTAATCACAGTGTGTCTTTTAAATCTTTTCAAAGAATATTCTTTGGACTTACTAAATCACCTCAATTTTATACGTTTTCTGTTGTATTAAGTTCTGCTCATATCTTTATTTATATTTTTTCTATGTTCTCAGGGTTTGTTGTTTTGATCATCTGATGTCAATTAAAACACTTGGTTATTCATTTTAATAAATCTTTTTACTTATAAAGATTTGAACTTTTGAAGATTCCAGCTTACTTGTAAGTTTCTAAGGGTCAGGTCCTCTCCATTGTTGCTGGCCTAAGGCTTAGTTCACTATATAGCAATGTATATATTGACATATTTTCCCCTCGACTTTCTGTGATTCCCTACATCTCACCTTTCTTTGCAGACAAGCCATTTGAAATACCCTTAACTTATTTCACAGCCAATAAGTCTTTGAAATAATGTGCATTTTTGAGAGAAATCTTCTTATATCATTAGGCAGAACATCTGACCTGCCATAGTTTTCAAAACAGCATAATTTCACTCTTCTCAATGATTAATCTGTTGTATTACACAACCTTTGAGTATTTAGCTTTATCAATGACATGTACTTTACAAATGTTTTAGAGATCCTACCAGTCTTTGAAAACATCCTTGTTCCTTGTTCCAGTTCCAGTTTTATGTATATATTCTGCCTTGCACCTGATTATTCCAACATCTGATGGGTGGCCTTGGGAAACTAATTCTCATATTGATTGTTTTTGCTGATTGTCTCCCCTTGTAGCTGATTTCTTCATTATTGTGTAAATTTAGATCATGAGCTCATGTTTAGCTAAACAGCTGACATTGTAAAAGGCTTAAGTGTGAACGCTCGTAAGCTTCAGGAGAAAGTCGGCAAAGATTTTTTTGTGTCCCTCCGATGAGTTGCCCGCAAGGACCCCATTTTTTAGAAGTGTTGGTCCAATACTCCCTCTAGAGGCAGGGGATTCAGACAGGGCTGCTTTGCAACCCCCGATCTGGGGCAGCGGCTGTGGTCGACCTGTGCTCAGGGCAGGAGCCTCTCCGCGTTGGTCCCAGTGACCCATCTGGCTGCGAACTTCGGTCACCTGGCAGGAAGGTACGATGCCCAGTCCTATGGTTAGCTGTGCAGCGAGGTGTACTGCGAGGACACGTTCCACTCACACTTCAACAAAGAGGGCGGCCTGAGTGGAAATGTGAGTGTTTGGGAAGCTGTGCAGACAAAGAAGGCGCCCTTTGGCCTGGGCCAAATGCTTGTGACACTCCCCTGGTCCTGCCGGGCTCTGAGGGCCCTGCCCTGGGCCCCCTGCTCCCCTGCCCTTTGTTCAGTCACAGCAGAGATGGCCACACCCACTCCCTCAGTGAGGGCAGTGTTCCAACCTCCTTCAGCCCCACCCCCTCTCCGCAGGTTACCATGGACTACCGATGCTGCATTCTGAGGCCAGGGCGTTCCAAGAATGCCAAGGGCAGACATGATGACCTTCAATGATTTCCTCTTGTGTCAGTTTTGGTCAACTTTAGGAGCTAGGAAATGGTCCCCTTTACAGAAATGTTCAAATTTACTGGCATTTCATATATTCTCTGCTATAACATTGTCCTGATTCTTTCTGTATATTCTTTACATATGTTTATGTTTTCCTTAATCAAAGTGTGTCTTTTAAATCTTTTCAAAGAATATTCTTTGGACTTACTAAATCACCTCAATTTTATACGTTTTCTGTTGTATTAAGTTCTGCTCATATCTTTATTTATATTTTTTTCTATGTTCTCAGGGTTTGTTGTTTTGATCATCTGATGTCAATTAAAACACTTGGTTATTCATTTTAATAAATCTTTTTACTTATAAAGATTTGAACTTTTGAAGATTCCAGCTTACTTGTAAGTTTCTAAGGGTCAGGTCCTCTCCATTGTTGCTGGCCTAAGGCTTAGTTCACCATATAGCAATGTATATATTGACATATTTTCCCCTCGACTTTCTGTGATTCCCTACATCTCACCTTTCTTTGCAGACAAGCCATTTGAAATACCCTTCACTTATTTCACAGCCAATAAGTCTTTGAAATAATGTGTATTTTTGAGAGAAATCTTCTTATATCATTAGGCAGAAAATCTGACCTGCCATAGTTTTCAAAACAGCATAATTTCACTCTTCTCAATGATTAATCTGTTGTATTACACAACCTTTGAGTATTTAGCTTTATCAATGACATGTACTTTACAAATGTTTTAGAGATCCTACCAGTCTTTGAAAACATCCTTGTTCCTTGTTCCAGTTCCAGTTTTATGTATATATTCTGCCTTGCACCTGATTATTCCAACATCTGATGGGTGGCCTTGGGAAACTAATTCTCATATTGATTGTTTTTGCTGATTGTCTCCCCTTGTAGCTGATTTCTTCATTATTGTGTAAATTTAGATCATGAGCTCATGTTTAGCTAAACAGCTGACATTGTAACAGGTTTAAGTGTGAGCGCTCGTAAGCTTCAGGAGAAAGTCGGCAAAGATTTTTTTGTGTCCCTCCGATGAGTTGCCCGCAAGGACCCCATTTTTTAGAAGTGTTGGTCCAATACTCCCTCTAGAGGCAGGGGATTCAGACAGGGCTGCTTTGCAACCCCCGATCTGGGGCAGCAGCTGTGGTCGACCTGTGGTCAGGGCAGGAGCCTCTCCGCGTTGGTCCCAGTGACCCATCTGGCTGCGAACTTCGGTCACCTGGCAGGAAGGTACGATGCCCAGTCCTATGGTTAGCTGTGCAGCGAGGTGTACTGCGAGGACACGTTCCACACACACTTCAACAAAGAGGGCGGCCTGAGTGGAAATGTGAGTGTTTGGGAAGCTGTGCAGACAAAGAAGGCGCCCTTTGGCCTGGGCCAAATGCTTGTGACACTCCCCTGGTCCTGCCGGGCTCTGAGGGCCCTGCCCTGGGCCCCCTGCTCCCCTGCCCTTTGTTCAGTCACAGCAGAGATGGCCACACCCACTCCCTCAGTGAGGGCAGTGTTCCAACCTCCTTCAGCCCCACCCCCTCTCCGCAGGTTACCATGGACTACCGATGCTGCATTCTGAGGCCAGGGCGTTCCAAGAATGCCAAGGGCAGACATGATGACCTTCAATGATTTCCTCTTGTGTCAGTTTTGGTCAACTTTAGGAGCTAGGAAATGGTCCCCTTTACAGAAATGTTCAAATTTACTGGCATTTCATATATTCTCTGCTATAACATTGTCCTGATTCTTTCTGTATATTCTTTACATATGTTTATGTTTTCCTTAATCAAAGTGTGTCTTTTAAATCTTTTCAAAGAATATTCTTTGGACTTACTAAATCACCTCAATTTTATACGTTTTCTGTTGTATTCAGTTCTGCTCATATCTTTATTTATATTTTTTCTATGTTCTCAGGGTTTGTTGTTTTGATCATCTGATGTCAATTAAAACACTTGGTTATTCATTTTAATAAATCTTTTTACTTATAAAGATTTGAACTTTTGAAGATTCCAGCTTACTTGTAAGTTTCTAAGGGTCAGGTCCTCTCCATTGTTGCTGGCCTAAGGCTTAGTTCACCATATAGCAATGTATATATTGACATATTTTCCCCTCGACTTTCTGTGATTCCCTACATCTCACCTTTCTTTGCAGACAAGCCATTTGAAATACCCTTCACTTATTTCACAGCCAATAAGTCTTTGAAATAATGTGTATTTTTGAGAGAAATCTTCTTATATCATTAGGCAGAAAATCTGACCTGCCATAGTTTTCAAAACAGCATAATTTCACTCTTCTCAATGATTAATCTGTTGTATTACACAACCTTTGAGTATTTAGCTTTATCAATGACATGTACTTTACAAATGTTTTAGAGATCCTACCAGTCTTTGAAAACATCCTTGTTCCTTGTTCCAGTTCCAGTTTTATGTATATATTCTGCCTTGCACCTGATTATTCCAACATCTGATGGGTGGCCTTGGGAAACTAATTCTCATATTGATTGTTTTTGCTGATTGTCTCCCCTTGTAGCTGATTTCTTCATTATTGTGTAAATTTAGATCATGAGCTCATGTTTAGCTAAACAGCTGACATTGTAACAGGTTTAAGTGTGAGCGCTCGTAAGCTTCAGGAGAAAGTCGGCAAAGATTTTTTTGTGTCCCTCTGATGAGTTGCCCGCAAGGACCCCATTTTTTAGAAGTGTTGGTCCAATACTCCCTCTAGAGGCAGGGGATTCAGACAGGGCTGCTTTGCAACCCCCGATCTGGGGCAGCGGCTGTGGTCGACCTGTGGTCAGGGCAGGAGCCTCTCCGCGTTGGTCCCAGTGACCCATCTGCCTGCGAACTTCGGTCACCTGGCAGGAAGGTACGATGCCCAGTCCTATGGTTAGCTGTGCAGCGAGGTGTACTGCGAGGACACGTTCCACACACACTTCAACAAAGAGGGCGGCCTGAGTGGAAATGTGAGTGTTTGGGAAGCTGTGCAGACAAAGAAGGCGCCCTTTGGCCTGGGCCAAATGCTTGTGACACTCCCCTGGTCCTGCCGGGCTCTGAGGGCCCTGCCCTGGGCCCCCTGCTCCCCTGCCCTTTGTTCAGTCACAGCAGAGATGGCCACACCCACTCCCTCAGTGAGGGCAGTGTTCCAACCTCCTTCAGCCCCACCCCCTCTCCGCAGGTTACCATGGACTACCGATGCTGCATTCTGAGGCCAGGGCGTTCCAAGAATGCCAAGGGCAGACATGGTGACCTTCAATGATTTCCTCTTGTGTCAGTTTTGGTCAACTTTAGGAGCTAGGAAATGGTCCCCTTTACAGAAATGTTCAAATTTACTGGCATTTCATATATTCTCTGCTATAACATTGTCCTGATTCTTTCTGTATATTCTTTACATATGTTTATGTTTTCCTTAATCAAAGTGTGTCTTTTAAATCTTTTCAAAGAATATTCTTTGGACTTACTAAATCACCTCAATTTTATACGTTTTCTGTTGTATTAAGTTCTGCTCATATCTTTATTTATATTTTTTCTATGTTCTCAGGGTTTGTTGTTTTGATCATCTGATGTCAATTAAAACACTTGGTTATTCATTTTAATAAATCTTTTTACTTAGAAAGATTTGAACTTTTGAAGATTCCAGCTTACTTGTAAGTTTCTAAGGGTCAGGTCCTCTCCATTGTTGCTGGCCTAAGGCTTAGTTCACCATATAGCAATGTATATATTGACATATTTTCCCCTCGACTTTCTGTGATTCCCTACATCTCACCTTTCTTTGCAGACAAGCCATTTGAAATACCCTTCACTTATTTCACAGCCAATAAGTCTTTGAAATAATGTGTATTTTTGAGAGAAATCTTCTTATATCATTAGGCAGAAAATCTGACCTGCCATAGTTTTCAAAACAGCATAATTTCACTCTTCTCAATGATTAATCTGTTGTATTACACAACCTTTGAGTATTTAGCTTTATCAATGACATGTACTTTACAAATGTTTTAGAGATCCTACCAGTCTTTGAAAACATCCTTGTTCCTTGTTCCAGTTCCAGTTTTATGTATATATTCTGCCTTGCACCTGATTATTCCAACATCTGATGGGTGGCCTTGGGAAACTAATTCTCATATTGATTGTTTTTGCTGATTGTCTCCCCTTGTAGCTGATTTCTTCATTATTGTGTAAATTTAGATCATGAGCTCATGTTTAGCTAAACAGCTGACATTGTAACAGGTTTAAGTGTGAGCGCACGTAAGCTTCAGGAGAAAGTCGGCAAAGATTTTTTTGTGTCCCTCTGATGAGTTGCCCGCAAGGACCCCATTTTTTAGAAGTGTTGGTCCAATACTCCCTCTAGAGGCAGGGGATTCAGAGAGGGCTGCTTTGCAACCCCCGATCTGGGGCAGCGGCTCTGGTCGACCTGTGGTCAGGGCAGGAGCCTCTCCGCGTTGGTCCCAGTGACCCATCTGCCTGCGAACTTCGGTCACCTGGCAGGAAGGTACGATGCCCAGTCCTATGGTTTGCTGTGCAGCGAGGTGTACTGCGAGGACACGTTCCACACACACTTCAACAAAGAGGGCGGCCTGAGTGGAAATGTGAGTGTTTGGGAAGCTGTGCAGACAAAGAAGGCGCCCTTTGGCCTGGGCCAAATGCTTGTGACACTCCCCTGGTCCTGCCGGGCTCTGAGGGCCCTGCCCTGGGCCCCCTGCTCCCCTGCCCTTTGTTCAGTCACAGCAGAGATGGCCACACCCACTCCCTCAGTGAGGGCAGTGTTCCAACCTCCTTCAGCCCCACCCCCTCTCCGCAGGTTACCATGGACTACCGATGCTGCATTCTGAGGCCAGGGCGTTCCAAGAATGCCAAGGGCAGACATGGTGACCTTCAATGATTTCCTCTTGTGTCAGTTTTGGTCAACTTTAGGAGCTAGGAAATGGTCCCCTTTACAGAAATGTTCAAATTTACTGGCATTTCATATATTCTCTGCTATAACATTGTCCTGATTCTTTCTGTATATTCTTTACATATGTTTATGTTTTCCTTAATCAAAGTGTGTCTTTTAAATCTTTTCAAAGAATATTCTTTGGACTTACTAAATCACCTCAATTTTATACGTTTTCTGTTGTATTAAGTTCTGCTCATATCTTTATTTATATTTTTTCTATGTTCTCAGGGTTTGTTGTTTTGATCATCTGATGTCAATTAAAACACTTGGTTATTCATTTTAATAAATCTTTTTACTTAGAAAGATTTGAACTTTTGAAGATTCCAGCTTACTTGTAAGTTTCTAAGGGTCAGGTCCTCTCCATTGTTGCTGGCCTAAGGCTTAGTTCACCATATAGCAATGTATATATTGACATATTTTCCCCTCGACTTTCTGTGATTCCCTACATCTCACCTTTCTTTGCAGACAAGCCATTTGAAATACCCTTCACTTATTTCACAGCCAATAAGTCTTTGAAATAATGTGTATTTTTGAGAGAAATCTTCTTATATCATTAGGCAGAAAATCTGACCTGCCATAGTTTTCAAAACAGCATAATTTCACTCTTCTCAATGATTAATCTGTTGTATTACACAACCTTTGAGTATTTAGCTTTATCAATGACATGTACTTTACAAATGTTTTAGAGATCCTACCAGTCTTTGAAAACATCCTTGTTCCTTGTTCCAGTTCCAGTTTTATGTATATATTCTGCCTTGCACCTGATTATTCCAACATCTGATGGGTGGCCTTGGGAAACTAATTCTCATATTGATTGTTTTTGCTGATTGTCTCCCCTTGTAGCTGATTTCTTCATTATTGTGTAAATTTAGATCATGAGCTCATGTTTAGCTAAACAGCTGACATTGTAACAGGTTTAAGTGTGAGCGCTCGTAAGCTTCAGGAGAAAGTCGGCAAAGATTTTTTTGTGTCCCTCTGATGAGTTGCCCGCAAGGACCCCATTTTTTAGAAGTGTTGGTCCAATACTCCCTCTAGAGGCAGGGGATTCAGACAGGGCTGCTTTGCAACCCCCGATCTGGGGCAGCGGCTGTGGTCGACCTGTGGTCAGGCCAGGAGCCTCTCCGCGTTGGTCCCAGTGACCCATCTGCCTGCGAACTTCGGTCACGTGGCAGGAAGGTATGATGCCCAGTCCTATGGTTAGCTGTGCAGCGAGGTGTACTGCGAGGACACGTTTCACACACACTTCAACAAAGAGGGCGGCCTGAGTGGAAATGTGAGTGTTTGGGAAGCTGTGCAGACAAAGAAGGCTCCCTTTGGCCTGGGCCAAATGCTTGTGACACTCCCCTGGTCCTGCCGGGCTCTGAGGGCCCTGCCCTGGGCCCCCTGCTCCCCTGCCCTTTGTTCAGTCACAGCAGAGATGGCCACACCCACTCCCTCAGTGAGGGCAGTGTTCCAACCTCCTTCAGCCCCACCCCCTCTCCGCAGGTTACCATGGACTACCGATGCTGCATTCTGAGGCCAGGGCGTTCCAAGAATGCCAAGGGCAGACATGATGACCTTCAATGATTTCCTCTTGTGTCAGTTTTGGTCAACTTTAGGAGCTAGGAAATGGTCCCCTTTACAGAAATGTTCAAATTTACTGGCATTTCATATATTCTCTGCTATAACATTGTCCTGATTCTTTCTGTATATTCTTTACATATGTTTATGTTTTCCTTAATCACAGTGTGTCTTTTAAATCTTTTCAAAGAATATTCTTTGGACTTACTAAATCACCTCAATTTTATACGTTTTCTGTTGTATTCAGTTCTGCTCATATCTTTATTTATATTTTTTCTATGTTCTCAGGGTTTGTTGTTTTGATCATCTGATGTCAATTAAAACACTTGGTTATTCATTTTAATAAATCTTTTTACTTATAAAGATTTGAACTTTTGAAGATTCCAGCTTACTTGTAAGTTTCTAAGGGTCAGGTCCTCTCCATTGTTGCTGGCCTAAGGCTTAGTTCACTATATAGCAATGTATATATTGACATATTTTCCCCTCGACTTTCTGTGATTCCCTACATCTCACCTTTCTTTGCAGACAAGCCATTTGAAATACCCTTCACTTATTTCACAGCCAATAAGTCTTTGAAATAATGTGTATTTTTGAGAGAAATCTTCTTATATCATTAGGCAGAACATCTGACCTGCCATAGTTTTCAAAACAGCATAATTTCACTCTTCTCAATGATTAATCTGTTGTATTACACAACCTTTGAGTATTTAGCTTTATCAATGACATGTACTTTACAAATGTTTTAGAGATCCTACCAGTCTTTGAAAACATCCTTGTTCCTTGTTCCAGTTCCAGTTTTATGTATATATTCTGCCTTGCACCTGATTATTCCAACATCTGATGGGTGGCCTTGGGAAACTAATTCTCATATTGATTGTTTTTGCTGATTCTCTCCCCTTGTAGCTGATTTCTTCATTATTGTGTAAATTTAGATCATGAGCTCATGTTTAGCTAAACAGCTGACATTGTAAAAGGCTTAAGTGTGAACGCTCGTAAGCTTCAGGAGAAAGTCGGCAAAGATTTTTTTGTGTCCCTCCGATGAGTTGCCCGCAAGGACCCCATTTTTTAGAAGTGTTGGTCCAATACTCCCTCTAGAGGCAGGGGATTCAGACAGGGCTGCTTTGCAACCCCCGATCTGGGGCAGCGGCTCTGGTCGACCTGTGGTCAGGGCAGGAGCCTCTCCGCGTTGGTCCCAGTGACCCATCTGCCTGCGAACTTCGGTCACCTGGCAGGAAGGTACGATGCCCAGTCCTATGGTTAGCTGTGCAGCGAGGTGTACTGCGAGGACACGTTCCACACACACTTCAACAAAGAGGGCGGCCTGAGTGGAAATGTGAGTGTTTGGGAAGCTGTGCAGACAAAGAAGGCGCCCTTTGGCCTGGGCCAAATGCTTGTGACACTCCCCTGGTCCTGCCGGGCTCTGAGGGCCCTGCCCTGGGCCCCCTGCTCCCCTGCCCTTTGTTCAGTCACAGCAGAGATGGCCACACCCACTCCCTCAGTGAGGGCAGTGTTCCAACCTCCTTCAGCCCCACCCCCTCTCCGCAGGTTACCATGGACTACCGATGCTGCATTCTGAGGCCAGGGCGTTCCAAGAATGCCAAGGGCAGACATGGTGACCTTCAATGATTTCCTCTTGTGTCAGTTTTGGTCAACTTTAGGAGCTAGGAAATGGTCCCCTTTACAGAAATGTTCAAATTTACTGGCATTTCATATATTCTCTGCTATAACATTGTCCTGATTCTTTCTGTATATTCTTTACATATGTTTATGTTTTCCTTAATCAAAGTGTGTCTTTTAAATCTTTTCAAAGAATATTCTTTGGACTTACTAAATCACCTCAATTTTATACGTTTTCTGTTGTATTAAGTTCTGCTCATATCTTTATTTATATTTTTTCTATGTTCTCAGGGTTTGTTGTTTTGATCATCTGATGTCAATTAAAACACTTGGTTATTCATTTTAATAAATCTTTTTACTTAGAAAGATTTGAACTTTTGAAGATTCCAGCTTACTTGTAAGTTTCTAAGGGTCAGGTCCTCTCCATTGTTGCTGGCCTAAGGCTTAGTTCACCATATAGCAATGTATATATTGACATATTTTCCCCTCGACTTTCTGTGATTCCCTACATCTCACCTTTCTTTGCAGACAAGCCATTTGAAATACCCTTCACTTATTTCACAGCCAATAAGTCTTTGAAATAATGTGTATTTTTGAGAGAAATCTTCTTATATCATTAGGCAGAAAATCTGACCTGCCATAGTTTTCAAAACAGCATAATTTCACTCTTCTCAATGATTAATCTGTTGTATTACACAACCTTTGAGTATTTAGCTTTATCAATGACATGTACTTTACAAATGTTTTAGAGATCCTACCAGTCTTTGAAAACATCCTTGTTCCTTGTTCCAGTTCCAGTTTTATGTATATATTCTGCCTTGCACCTGATTATTCCAACATCTGATGGGTGGCCTTGGGAAACTAATTCTCATATTGATTGTTTTTGCTGATTGTCTCCCCTTGTAGCTGATTTCTTCATTATTGTGTAAATTTAGATCATGAGCTCATGTTTAGCTAAACAGCTGACATTGTAACAGGTTTAAGTGTGAGCGCACGTAAGCTTCAGGAGAAAGTCGGCAAAGATTTTTTTGTGTCCCTCTGATGAGTTGCCCGCAAGGACCCCATTTTTTAGAAGTGTTGGTCCAATACTCCCTCTAGAGGCAGGGGATTCAGAGAGGGCTGCTTTGCAACCCCCGATCTGGGGCAGCGGCTCTGGTCGACCTGTGGTCAGGGCAGGAGCCTCTCCGCGTTGGTCCCAGTGACCCATCTGCCTGCGAACTTCGGTCACCTGGCAGGAAGGTACGATGCCCAGTCCTATGGTTAGCTGTGCAGCGAGGTGTACTGCGAGGACACGTTCCACACACACTTCAACAAAGAGGGCGGCCTGAGTGGAAATGTGAGTGTTTGGGAAGCTGTGCAGACAAAGAAGGCGCCCTTTGGCCTGGGCCAAATGCTTGTGACACTCCCCTGGTCCTGTCGGGCTCTGAGGGCCCTGCCCTGGGCCCCCTGCTCCCCTGCCCTTTGTTCAGTCACAGCAGAGATGGCCACACCCACTCCCTCAGTGAGGGCAGTGTTCCAACCTCCTTCAGCCCCACCCCCTCTCCGCAGGTTACCATGGACTACCGATGCTGCATTCTGAGGCCAGGGCGTTCCAAGAATGCCAAGGGCAGACATGATGACCTTCAATGATTTCCTCTTGTGTCAGTTTTGGTCAACTTTAGGAGCTAGGAAATGGTCCCCTTTACAGAAATGTTCAAATTTACCTGCATTTCATATATTCTCTGCTATAACATTGTCCTGATTCTTTCTGTATATTCTTTACATATGTTTATGTTTTCCTTAATCAAAATGTGTCTTTTAAATCTTTTCAAAGAATATTCTTTGGACTTACTAAATCACCTCAATTTTATACGTTTTCTGTTGTATTAAGTTCTGCTCATATCTTTATTTATATTTTTTCTATGTTCTCAGGGTTTGTTGTTTTGATCATCTGATGTCAATGAAAACACTTGGTTATTCATTTTAATAAATCTTTTTACTTAGAAAGATTTGAACTTTTGAAGATTCCAGCTTACTTGTAAGTTTCTAAGGGTCAGGTCCTCTCCATTGTTGCTGGCCTAAGGCTTAGTTCACCATATAGCAATGTATATATTGACATATTTTCCCCTCGACTTTCTGTGATTCCCTACATCTCACCTTTCTTTGCAGACAAGCCATTTGAAATACCCTTCACTTATTTCACAGCCAATAAGTCTTTGAAATAATGTGTATTTTTGAGAGAAATCTTCTTATATCATTAGGCAGAAAATCTGACCTGCCATAGTTTTCAAAACAGCATAATTTCACTCTTCTCAATGATTAATCTGTTGTATTACACAACCTTTGAGTATTTAGGTTTATCAATGACATGTACATTACAAATGTTTTAGAGATCCTACCAGTCTTAGTAAACATCCTTGTTCCTTGTTTCAGTTCCAGTTTTATGTATATTTGTTGCCTTGCACCTGATTATTCCAACATCTGATGGATGGCCTTGGGAAACTAATTCTCATATTGATTGTTTTTGCTGATTGTCTCCACTTGTAGCTGATTTCTTCATTATTGTGTAAATTTAGATCATGAGCTCATGTTTAGCTAAACCGCTGACATTGTATCAGGCTTAAGTGTGAACGCTCGTAAGCTACAGGAGAAAGTCGGCAACGATTTTTTTGTGTCCCTCCGATGAGTTGCCCGCAAGGACCCCATTTTTTAGAAGTGTTGGTCCAATACTCCCTCTAGAGGCAGGGGATTCAGACAGGGCTGCTTTGCGGCCCCCGATCGGGGGCAGCGGCTGTGGTCGACCTGTGGTCAGGGCAGGAGCCTCTCTGCGTTGGTCCCAGGGACCCATCTGCCTGCGAACTTCAGTCACCTGGCAGGAAGGTACGATGCCCAGTCCTATGGTTAGCTGTGCAGCGAGGTGTACTGCGAGGACACGTTCCACACACACTTCAACAAAGAGGGCGGCCTGAGTGGAAAGGTGAGTGTTTGGGAAGCTGTGCGGACAAAGAAGGTGCCCTTTGGCCTGGGCCAAATGCTTGTGACACACCCCTGGGCCTGCTGGCCTCTGAGGGCCCTGCCCTGGGCCCCCTGCTCCCCTGCCCTTTGTTCAGTCACAGCAGAGATGGCCACACCCACTCCCTCAGTGAGGGCAGTGTTCCAACCTCCTTCAGCCCCGCCCCCTCTCCGCAGGTTACCATGGACTACCGATGCTGCATTCTGAGGCCAGGGCGTTCCGAGAATGCCAAGGGCAGACATGATGACCTTCAATGATTTCCTCTTGTGTCAGTTTTGGTCAACTTTAGGAGCTAGGAAGTGGTCCCCTTTACAGAAATGTTCAAATTTACTGGCATTTCATATATTCTCTGCTATAACATTGTCCTGATTCTTTCTGTATATTCTTTACATATGTTTATGTTTTCCTTAATCAAAGTGTGTCTTTTAAATCTTTTCAAAGAATATTCTTTGGACTTACTAAATCACCTCAATTTTATACGTTTTCTGTTGTATTAAGTTCTGCTCATATCTTTATTTATATTTTTTCTATGTTCTCAGGGTTTGTTGTTTTGATCATCTGATGTCAATTAAAACACTTGGTTATTCATTTTAATAAATCTTTTTACTTAGAAAGATTTGAACTTTTGAAGATTCCAGCTTACTTGTAAGTTTCTAAGGGTCAGGTCCTCTCCATTGTTGCTGGCCTAAGGCTTAGTTCACCATATAGCAATGTATATATTGACATATTTTCCCCTCGACTTTCTGTGATTCCCTACATCTCACCTTTCTTTGCAGACAAGCCATTTGAAATACCCTTCACTTATTTCACAGCCAATAAGTCTTTGAAATAATGTGTATTTTTGAGAGAAATCTTCTTATATCATTAGGCAGAACATCTGACCTGCCATAGTTTTCAAAACAGCATAATTTCACTCTTCTCAATGATTAATCTGTTGTATTACACAACCTTTGAGTATTTAGCTTTATCAATGACATGTACTTTACAAATGTTTTAGAGATCCTACCAGTCTTTGAAAACATCCTTGTTCCTTGTTCCAGTTCCAGTTTTATGTATATATTCTGCCTTGCACCTGATTATTCCAACATCTGATGGGTGGCCTTGGGAAACTAATTCTCATATTGATTGTTTTTGCTGATTGTCTCCCCTTGTAGCTGATTTCTTCATTATTGTGTAAATTTAGATCATGAGCTCATGTTTAGCTAAACAGCTGACATTGTATCAGACTTAAGTGTGAACGCTCGTAAGCTTCAGGAGAAAGTCGGCAAAGATTTTTTTGTGTCCCTCCGATGAGTTGCCCGCAAGGACCCCATTTTTTAGAAGTGTTGGTCCAATACTCCCTCTAGAGGCAGGGGATTCAGACAGGGCTGCTTTGCAACCCCCGATCTGGGGCAGCGGCTGTGGTCGACCTGTGGTCAGGGCAGGAGCCTCTCCGCGTTGGTCCCAGTGACCCATCTGCCTGCGAACTTCGGTCACCTGGCAGGAAGGTACGATGCCCAGTCCTATGGTTAGCTGTGCAGCGAGGTGTACTGCGAGGACACGTTCCACACACACTTCAACAAAGAGGGCGGCCTGAGTGGAAATGTGAGTGTTTGGGAAGCTGTGCAGACAAAGAAGGCGCCCTTTGGCCTGGGCCAAATGCTTGTGACACTCCCCTGGTCCTGCCGGGCTCTGAGGGCCCTGCCCTGGGACCCCTGCTCCCCTGCCCTTTGTTCAGTCACAGCAGAGATGGCCACACCCACTCCCTCAGTGAGGGCAGTGTTCCAACCTCCTTCAGCCCCACCCCCTCTCCGCAGGTTACCATGGACTACCGATGCTGCATTCTGAGGCCAGGGCGTTCCAAGAATGCCAAGGGCAGACATGATGACCTTCAATGATTTCCTCTTGTGTCAGTTTTGGTCAACTTTAGGAGCTAGGAAATGGTCCCCTTTACAGAAATGTTCAAATTTACTGGCATTTCATATATTCTCTGCTATAACATTGTCCTGATTCTTTCTGTATATTCTTTACATATGTTTATGTTTTCCTTAATCAAAGTGTGTCTTTTAAATCTTTTCAAAGAATATTCTTTGGACTTACTAAATCACCTCAATTTTATACGTTTTCTGTTGTATTAAGTTCTGCTCATATCTTTATTTATATTTTTTCTATGTTCTCAGGGTTTGTTGTTTTGATCATCTGATGTCAATTAAAACACTTGGTTATTCATTTTAATAAACGTTTTTACTTAGAAAGATTTGAACTTTTGAAGATTCCAGCTTACTTGTAAGTTTCTAAGGGTCAGGTCCTCTCCATTGTTGCTGGCCTAAGGCTTAGTTCACCATATAGCAATGTATATATTGACATATTTTCCCCTCGACTTTCTGTGATTCCCTACATCTCACCTTTCTTTGCAGACAAGCCATTTGAAATACCCTTCACTTATTTCACAGCCAATAAGTCTTTGAAATAATGTGTATTTTTGAGAGAAATCTTCTTATATCATTAGGCAGAAAATCTGACCTGCCATAGTTTTCAAAACAGCATAATTTCACTCTTCTCAATGATTAATCTGTTGTATTACACAACCTTTGAGTATTTAGCTTTATCAATGACATGTACTTTACAAATGTTTTAGAGATCCTACCAGTCTTAGTAAACATCCTTGTTCCTTGTTTCAGTTCCAGTTTTATGTATATTTTCTGCCTTGCACCTGATTATTCCAACATCTGATGGATGGCCTTGGGAAACTAATTCTCATATTGATTGTTTTTGCTGATTGTCTCCACTTGTAGCTGATTTCTTCATTATTGTGTAAATTTAGATCATGAGCTCATGTTTAGCTAAACCGCTGACATTGTATCAGGCTTAAGTGTGAACGCTCGTAAGCTCCAGGAGAAAGTCGGCAACGATTTATTTGTGTCCCTCCGATGAGTTGCCCGCAAGGACCCCATTTTTTAGAAGTGTTGGTCCAATACTCCCTCTAGAGGCAGGGGATTCAGACAGGGCTGCTTTGCAACCCCCGATCTGGGGCAGCGGCTGTGGGCGACCTGTGGTCAGGGCAGGAGCCTCTCCGCGTTGGTCCCAGTGACCCATCTGCCTGCGAACTTCAGTCACCTGGCAGGAAGGTACGATGCCCAGTCCTATGGTTAGCTGTGCAGCGAGGTGTACTGCGAGGACACGTTCCACACACACTTCAACAAAGAGGGCGGCCTGAGTGGAAATGTGAGTGTTTGGGAACCTGTGCAGACAAAGAAGGCGCCCTTTGGCCTGGGCCAAATGCTTGTGACACTCCCCTGGTCCTGCCGGGCTCTGAGGGCCCTGCCCTGGGCCCCCTGCTCCCCTGCCCTTTGTTCAGTCACAGCAGAGATGGCCACACCCACTCCCTCAGTGAGGGCAGTGTTCCAACCTCCTTCAGCCCCACCCCCTCTCCGCAGGTTACCATGGACTACCGATGCTGCATTCTGAGGCCAGGGCGTTCCAAGAATGCCAAGGGCAGACATGATGACCTTCAATGATTTCCTCTTGTGTCAGTTTTGGTCAACTTTAGGAGCTAGGAAATGGTCCCCTTTACAGAAATGTTCAAATTTACTGGCATTTCATATATTCTCTGCTATAACATTGTCCTGATTCTTTCTGTATATTCTTTACATATGTTTATGTTTTCCTTAATCAAAGTGTGTCTTTTAAATCTTTTCAAAGAATATTCTTTGGACTTACTAAATCACCTCAATTTTATACGTTTTCTGTTGTATTAAGTTCTGCTCATATCTTTATTTATATTTTTTCTATGTTCTCAGGGTTTGTTGTTTTGATCATCTGATGTCAATTAAAACACTTGGTTATTCATTTTAATAAACGTTTTTACTTAGAAAGATTTGAACTTTTGAAGATTCCAGCTTACTTGTAAGTTTCTAAGGGTCAGGTCCTCTCCATTGTTGCTGGCCTAAGGCTTAGTTCACCATATAGCAATGTATATATTGACATATTTTCCCCTCGACTTTCTGTGATTCCCTACATCTCACCTTTCTTTGCAGACAAGCCATTTGAAATACCCTTAACTTATTTCACAGCCAATAAGTCTTTGAAATAATGTGTATTTTTGAGAGAAATCTTCTTATATCATTAGGCAGAAAATCTGACCTGCCATAGTTTTCAAAACAGCATAATTTCACTCTTCTCAATGATTAATCTGTTGTATTACACAACCTTTGAGTATTTAGCTTTATCAATGACATGTACTTTACAAATGTTTTAGAGATCCTACCAGTCTTAGTAAACATCCTTGTTCCTTGTTTCAGTTCCAGTTTTATGTATAATTTCTGCCTTGCACCTGATTATTCCAACATCTGATGGATGGCCTTGGGAAACTAATTCTCATATTGATTGTTTTTGCTGATTGTCTCCACTTGTAGCTGATTTCTTCATTATTGTGTAAATTTAGATCATGAGCTCATGTTTAGCTAAAGAGCTGACATTGTATCAGGCTTAAGTGTGAACGCTCGTAAGCTCCAGGAGAAAGTCGGCAACGATTTATTTGTGTCCCTCCGATGTGTTACCCACAAGGACCCCATTTTTTAGAAGTGTTGGTCCAATACACCCTCTAGAGGCAGGGGATACAGACAGGGCTGCTTTGCGGCCCCCGATATGGGGCAGCGGCTGTGGTCGACCTGTGGTCAGGGCAGGAGCCTCTCCGCGTTGGTCCCAGGGACCCATCTGCCTGCGAACTTCGGTCACCTGGCAGGAAGGTACGATGCCCAGTCCTATGGTTAGCTGTACAGCGAGGTGTACTGCGAGGACACGTTCCACACACACTTCAACAAAGAGGGCGGCCTGAGTGGAAAGGTGAGTGTTTGGGAAGCTGTGCGGACAAAGAAGGCGCCCTTTGGCCTGGGCCAAATGCTTGTGACACACCCCTGGGCCTGCCGGCCTCTGAGGGCCCTGCCCTGGGCCCCCTGCTCCCCTGCCCTTTGTTCAGTCACAGCAGAGATGGCCACACCCACTCCCTCAGTGAGGGCAGTGTTCCAACCTCCTTCAGCCCCGCCCCCTCTCCGCAGGTTACCATGGACTACCGATGCTGCATTCTGAGGCCAGGGCGTTCCGAGAATGCCAAGGGCAGACATGATGACCTTCAATGATTTCCTCTTGTGTCAGTTTTGGTCAACTTTAGGAGCTAGGAAATGGTCCCCTTTACAGAAATGTTCAAATTTACTGGCATTTCATATATTCTCTGCTATAACATTGTCCTGATTCTTTCTGTATATTCTTTACATATGTTTTTGTTTTCCTTAATCAAAGTGTGTCTTTTAAATCTTTTCAAAGAATATTCTTTGGACTTACTAAATCACCTCAATTTTATACGTTTTCTGTTGTATTAAGTTCTGCTCATATCTTTATTTATATTTTTTCTATGTTCTCAGGGTTTGTTGTTTTGATCATCTGATGTCAATTAAAACACTTGGTTATTCATTTTAATAAATCTTTTTACTTAGAAAGATTTGAACTTTTGAAGATTCCAGCTTACTTGTAAGTTTCTAAGGGTCAGGTCCTCTCCATTGTTGCTGGCCTAAGGCTTAGTTCACCATATAGCAATGTATATATTGACATATTTTCCCCTCGACTTTCTGTGATTCCCTACATCTCACCTTTCTTTGCAGACAAGCCATTTGAAATACCCTTCACTTATTTCACAGCCAATAAGTCTTTGAAATAATGTGTATTTTTGAGAGAAATCTTCTTATATCATTAGGCAGAAAATCTGACCTGCCATAGTTTTCAAAACAGCATAATTTCACTCTTCTCAATGATTAATCTGTTGTATTACACAACCTTTGAGTATTTAGCTTTATCAATGACATGTACTTTACAAATGTTTTAGAGATCCTACCAGTCTTTGAAAACATCCTTGTTCCTTGTTCCAGTTCCAGTTTTATGTATATATTCTGCCTTGCACCTGATTATTCCAACATCTGGTGGGTGGCCTTGGGAAACTAATTCTCATATTGATTGTTTTTGCTGATTGTCTCCACTTGTAGCTGATTTCTTCATTATTGTGTAAATTTAGATCATGAGCTCATGTTTAGCTAAACAGCTGACATTGTAAAAGGCTTAAGTGTGAACGCTCGTAAGCTTCAGGAGAAAGTCGGCAAAGATTTTTTTGTGTCCCTCCGATGAGTTGCCCGCAAGGACCCCATTTTTTAGAAGTGTTGGTCCAATACTCCCTCTAGAGGCAGGGGATTCAGACAGGGCTGCTTTGCGGCCCCCGATCGGGGGCAGCGGCTGTGGTCGACCTGTGGTCAGGGCAGGAGCCTCTCCGCGTTGGTCCCAGGGACCCATCTGCCTGCGAACTTCGGTCACCTGGCAGGAAGGTACGATGCCCAGTCCTATGGTTAGCTGTGCAGCGAGGTGTACTGCGAGGACACGTTCCACACACACTTCAACAAAGAGGGCGGCCTGAGTGGAAAGGTGAGTGTTTGGGAAGCTGTGCGGACAAAGAAGGTGACCTTTGGCCTGGGCCAAATGCTTGTGACACACCCCTGGGCCTGCTGGCCTCTGAGGGCCCTGCCCTGGGCCCCCTGCTCCCCTGCCCTTTGTTCAGTCACAGCAGAGATGGCCACACCCACTCCCTCAGTGAGGGCAGTGTTCCAACCTCCTTCAGCCCCGCCCCCTCTCCGCAGGTTACCATGGACTACCGATGCTGCATTCTGAGGCCAGGGCATTCCGAGAATGCCAAGGGCAGACATGATGACCTTCAATGATTTCCTCTTGTGTCAGTTTTGGTCAACTTTAGGAGCTAGGAAATGGTCCCCTTTACAGAAATGTTCAAATTTACTGGCATTTCATATATTCTCTGCTATAACATTGTCCTGATTCTTTCTGTATATTCTTTACATATGTTTATGTTTTCCTTAATCACAGTGTGTCTTTTAAATCTTTTCAAAGAATATTCTTTGGACTTACTAAATCACCTCAATTTTATACGTTTTCTGTTGTATTCAGTTCTGCTCATATCTTTATTTATATTTTTTCTATGTTCTCAGGGTTTGTTGTTTTGATCATCTGATGTCAATTAAAACACTTGGTTATTCATTTTAATAAATCTTTTTACTTATAAAGATTTGAACTTTTGAAGATTCCAGCTTACTTGTAAGTTTCTAAGGGTCAGGTCCTCTCCATTGTTGCTGGCCTAAGGCTTAGTTCACCATATAGCAATGTATATACTGACATATTTTCCCCTCGACTTTCTGTGATTCCCTACATCTCACCTTTCTTTGCAGACAAGCCATTTGAAATACCCTTCACTTATTTCACAGCCAATAAGTCTTTGAAATAATGTGTATTTTTGAGAGAAATCTTCTTATATCATTAGGCAGAAAATCTGACCTGCCATAGTTTTCAAAACAGCATAATTTCACTCTTCTCAATGATTAATCTGTTGTATTACACAACCTTTGAGTATTTAGCTTTATCAATGACATGTACTTTACAAATGTTTTAGAGATCCTACCAGTCTTTGAAAACATCCTTGTTCCTTGTTCCAGTTCCAGTTTTATGTATATATTCTGCCTTGCACCTGATTATTCCAACATCTGATGGGTGGCCTTGGGAAACTAATTCTCATATTGATTGTTTTTGCTGATTGTCTCCCCTTGTAGCTGATTTCTTCATTATTGTGTAAATTTAGATCATGAGCTCATGTTTAGCTAAACAGCTGACATTGTAAAAGGCTTAAGTGTGAACGCTCGTAAGCTTCAAGAGAAAGTCGGCAAAGATTTTTTTGTGTCCCTCTGATGAGTTGCCCGCAAGGACCCCATTTTTTAGAAGTGTTGGTCCAATACTCCCTCTAGAGGCAGGGGATTCAGACAGGGCTGCTTTGCAACCCCCGATCTGGGGCAGCGGCTGTGGTCGACCTGTGGTCAGGGCAGGAGCCTCTCCGCGTTGGTCCCAGTGACCCATCTGCCTGCGAACTTCGGTCACGTGGCAGGAAGGTATGATGCCCAGTCCTATGGTTAGCTGTGCAGCGAGGTGTACTGCGAGGACACGTTCCACACACACTTCAACAAAGAGGGCGGCCTGAGTGGAAATGTGAGTGTTTGGGAAGCTGTGCAGACAAAGAAGGCGCCCTTTGGCCTGGGCCAAATGCTTGTGACACTCCCCTGGTCCTGCCGGGCTCTGAGGGCCCTGCCCTGGGCCCCCTGCTCCCCTGCCCTTTGTTCAGTCACAGCAGAGATGGCCACACGCACTCCCTCAGTGAGGGCAGTGTTCCAACCTCCTTCAGCCCCACCCCCTCTCCGCAGGTTACCATGGACTACCGATGCTGCATTCTGAGGCCAGGGCGTTCCAAGAATGCCAAGGGCAGACATGATGACCTTCAATGATTTCCTCTTGTGTCAGTTTTGGTCAACTTTAGGAGCTAGGAAATGGTCCCCTTTACAGAAATGTTCAAATTTACTGGCATTTCATATATTCTCTGCTATAACATTGTCCTGATTCTTTCTGTATATTCTTTACATATGTTTATGTTTTCCTTAATCACAGTGTGTCTTTTAAATCTTTTCAAAGAATATTCTTTGGACTTACTAAATCACCTCAATTTTATACGTTTTCTGTTGTATTCAGTTCTGCTCATATCTTTATTTATATTTTTTCTATGTTCTCAGGGTTTGTTGTTTTGATCATCTGATGTCAATTAAAACACTTGGTTATTCATTTTAATAAATCTTTTTACTTAGAAAGATTTGAACTTTTGAAGATCCCAGCTTACTTGTAAGTTTCTAAGGGTCAGGTCCTCTCCATTGTTGCTGGCCTAAGGCTTAGTTCACCATATAGCAATGTATATATTGACATATTTTCCCCTCGACTTTCTGTGATTCCCTACATCTCACCTTTCTTTGCAGACAAGCCATTTGAAATACCCTTAACTTATTTCACAGCCAATAAGTCTTTGAAATAATGTGCATTTTTGAGAGAAATCTTCTTATATCATTAGGCAGAACATCTGACCTGCCATAGTTTTCATAACAGCATAATTTCACTCTTCTCAATGATTAATCTGTTGTATTACACAACCTTTGAGTATTTAGCTTTATCAATGACATGTACTTTACAAATGTTTTAGAGATCCTACCAGTCTTTGAAAACATCCTTGTTCCTTGTTCCAGTTCCAGTTTTATGTATATATTCTGCCTTGCACCTGATTATTCCAACATCTGATGGGTGGCCTTGGGAAACTAATTCTCATATTGATTGTTTTTGCTGATTGTCTCCCCTTGTAGCTGATTTCTTCATTATTGTGTAAATTTAGATCATGAGCTCATGTTTAGCTAAACAGCTGACATTGTAAAAGGCTTAAGTGTGAACGCTCGTAAGCTTCAGGAGAAAGTCGGCAAAGATTTTTTTGTGTCCCTCCGATGAGTTGCCCGCAAGGACCCCATTTTTTAGAAGTGTTGGTCCAATACTCCCTCTAGAGGCAGGGGATTCAGACAGGGCTGCTTTGCAACCCCCGATCTGGGGCAGCGGCTGTGGTCGACCTGTGGTCAGGGCAGGAGCCTCTCCGCGTTGGTCCCAGTGACCCATCTGCCTGCGAACTTCGGTCACCTGGCAGGAAGGTACGATGCCCAGTCCTATGGTTAGCTGTGCAGCGAGGTGTACTGCGAGGACACGTTCCACACACACTTCAACAAAGAGGGCGGCCTGAGTGGAAATGTGAGTGTTTGGGAAGCTGTGCAGACAAAGAAGGCGCCCTTTGGCCTGGGCCAAATGCTTGTGACACTCCCCTGGTCCTGCCGGGCTCTGAGGGCCCTGCCCTGGGCCCCCTGCTCCCCTGCCCTTTGTTCAGTCACAGCAGAGATGGCCACACCCACTCCCTCAGTGAGGGCAGTGTTCCAACCTCCTTCAGCCCCACCCCCTCTCCGCAGGTTACCATGGACTACCGATGCTGCATTCTGAGGCCAGGGCGTTCCAAGAATGCCAAGGGCAGACATGATGACCTTCAATGATTTCCTCTTGTGTCAGTTTTGGTCAACTTTAGGAGCTAGGAAATGGTCCCCTTTACAGAAATGTTCAAATTTACTGGCATTTCATATATTCTCTGCTATAACATTGTCCTGATTCTTTCTGTATATTCTTTACATATGTTTATGTTTTCCTTAATCAAAGTGTGTCTTTTAAATCTTTTCAAAGAATATTCTTTGGACTTACTAAATCACCTCAATTTTATACGTTTTCTGTTGTATTAAGTTCTGCTCATATCTTTATTTATATTTTTTCTATGTTCTCAGGGTTTGTTGTTTTGATCATCTGATGTCAATTAAAACACTTGGTTATTCATTTTAATAAATCTTTTTACTTATAAAGATTTGAACTTTTGAAGATTCCAGCTTACTTGTAAGTTTCTAAGGGTCAGGTCCTCTCCATTGTTGCTGGCCTAAGGCTTAGTTCACCATATAGCAATGTATATATTGACATATTTTCCCCTCGACTTTCTGTGATTCCCTACATCTCACCTTTCTTTGCAGACAAGCCATTTGAAATACCCTTAACTTATTTCACAGCCAATAAGTCTTTGAAATAATGTGTATTTTTGAGAGAAATCTTCTTATATCATTAGGCAGAAAATCTGACCTGCCATAGTTTTCAAAACAGCATAATTTCACTCTTCTCAATGATTAATCTGTTGTATTACACAACCTTTGAGTATTTAGCTTTATCAATGACATGTACTTTACAAATGTTTTAGAGATCCTACCAGTCTTAGTAAACATCCTTGTTCCTTGTTTCAGTTCCAGTTTTATGTATATTTTCTGCCTTGCACCTGATTATTCCAACATCTGATGGATGGCCTTGGGAAACTAATTCTCATATTGATTGTTTTTGCTGATTGTCTCCACTTGTAGCTGATTTCTTCATTATTGTGTAAATTTAGATCATGAGCTCATGTTTAGCTAAACCGCTGACATTGTATCAGGCTTAAGTGTGAACGCTCGTAAGCTCCAGGAGAAAGTCGGCAACGATTTATTTGTGTCCCTCCGATGAGTTGCCCGCAAGGACCCCATTTTTTAGAAGTGTTGGTCCAATACTCCCTCTAGAGGCAGGGGATTCAGACAGGGCTGCTTTGCGGCCCCCGATCTGGGGCAGCGGCTGTGGTCGACCTGTGGTCAGGGCAGGAGCCTCTCCGCGTTGGTCCCAGGGACCCATCTGCCTGCGAACTTCAGTCACCTGGCAGGAAGGTACGATGCCCAGTCCTATGGTTAGCTGTGCAGCGAGGTGTACTGCGAGGACACGTTCCACACACACTTCAACAAAGAGGGCGGCCTGAGTGGAAATGTGAGTGTTTGGGAAGCTGTGCGGACAAAGAAGGTGCCCTTTGGCCTGGGCCAAATGCTTGTGACAAACCCCTGGGCCTGCTGGCCTCTGAGGGCCCAGCCCTGGGCCCCCTGCTCCCCTGCCCTTTGTTCAGTCACAGCAGAGATGGCCACACCCACTCCCTCAGTGAGGGCAGTGTTCCAACCTCCTTCAGCCCCGCCCCCTCTCCGCAGGTTACCATGGACTACCGATGCTGCATTCTGAGGCCAGGGCGTTCCGAGAATGCCAAGGGCAGACATGATGACCTTCAATGATTTCCTCTTGTGTCAGTTTTGGTCAACTTTAGGAGCTAGGAAATGGTCCCCTTTACAGAAATGTTCAAATTTACTGGCATTTCATATATTCTCTGCTATAACATTGTCCTGATTCTTTCTGTATATTCTTTACTTATGGTTTTGTTTTCCTTAATCAAAGTGTGTCTTTTAAATCTTTTCAAAGAATATTCTTTGGACTTACTAAATCACCTCAATTTTATACGTTTTCTGTTGTATTAAGTGCTGCTCATATCTTTATTTATATTTTTTCTATGTTCTCAGGGTTTGTTGTTTTGATCATCTGATGTCAATTAAAACACTTGGTTATTCATTTTAATAAATCTTTTTACTTATAAAGATTTGAACTTTTGAAGATTCCAGCTTACTTGTAAGTTTCTAAGGGTCAGGTCCTCTCCATTGTTGCTGGCCTAAGGCTTAGTTCACCATATAGCAATGTATATACTGACATATTTTCCCCTCGACTTTCTGTGATTCCCTACATCTCACCTTTCTTTGCAGACAAGCCATTTGAAATACCCTTAACTTATTTCACAGCCAATAAGTCTTTGAAATAATGTGTATTTTTGAGAGAAATCTTCTTATATCATTAGGCAGAAAATCTGACCTGCCATAGTTTTCAAAACAGCATAATTTCACTCTTCTCAATGATTAATCTGTTGTATTACACAACCTTTGAGTATTTAGCTTTATCAATGACATGTACTTTACAAAAGTTTTAGAGATCCTACCAATCTTTGAAAACATCCTTGTTCCTTGTTCCAGTTCCAGTTTTATGTATATATTCTGCCTTGCACCTGATTATTCCAACATCTGATGGGTGGCCTTGGGAAACTAATTCTCATATTGATTGTTTTTGCTGATTGTCTCCCCTTGTAGCTGATTTCTTCATTATTGTGTAAATTTAGATCATGAGCTCATGTTTAGCTAAACAGCTGACATTGTAAAAGGCTTAAGTGTGAACGCTCGTAAGCTTCAGGAGAAAGTCGGCAAAGATTTTTTTGTGTCCCTCCGATGAGTTGCCCGCAAGGACCCCATTTTTTAGAAGTGTTGGTCCAATACTCCCTCTAGAGGCAGGGGATTCAGACAGGGCTGCTTTGCGGCCCCCGATCTGGGGCAGCGGCTGTGGTCGACCTGTGGTCAGGGCAGGAGCCTCTCAGCGTTGGTCCCAGGGACCCATCTGCCTGCGAACTTCGGTCACCTGGCAGGAAGGTACGATGCCCAGTCCTATGGTTAGCTGTGCAGCGAGGTGTACTGCGAGGACACGTTCCACACACACTTCAACAAAGAGGGCGGCCTGAGTGGAAAGGTGAGTGTTTGGGAAGCTGTGCGGACAAAGAAGGTGCCCTTTGGCCTGGGCCAAATGCTTGTGTAACACCCCTGGGCCTGCCGGCCTCTGAGGGCCCTGCACTGGGCCCCCTGCTCCCCTGCACTTTGTTCAGTCACAGCAGAGATGGCCACACCCACTCCCTCAGTGAGGGCAGTGTTCCAACCTCCTTCAGCCCCGCCCCCTCTCCGCAGGTTACCATGGACTACCGATGCTGCATTCTGAGGCCAGGGCGTTCCGAGAATGCCAAGGGCAGACATGATGACCTTCAATGATTTCCTCTTGTGTCAGTTTTGTTCAACTTTAGGAGCTAGGAAATGGTCCCCTTTACAGAAATGTTCAAATTTACTGGCATTTCATATATTCTCTGCTATAACATTGTCCTGATTCTTTCTGTATATTCTTTACTTATGTTTTTGTTTTCCTTAATCAAAGTGTGTCTTTTAAGTCTTTTCAAAGAATATTCTTTGGAATTACTAAATCACCTCAATTTTATACGTTTTCTGTTGTATTC
The DNA here is from genome assembly GCF_949752795.1 of Hyperoodon ampullatus. Lineage (NCBI taxonomy): Eukaryota > Metazoa > Chordata > Mammalia > Artiodactyla > Ziphiidae > Hyperoodon > Hyperoodon ampullatus. Next base: position 116,142 of record NW_027640826.1, on the reverse strand, counting down.
AGTTCTGCTCATATCTTTATTTATATTTTTTCTATGTTCTCAGGGTTTGTTGTTTTGATCATCTGATGTCAATTAAAACACTTGGTTATTCATTGTAATAAATCTTTTTACTTATAAAGATTTGAACTTTGGAAGATTCCAGCTTACTTGTAAGTTTCTAAGGGTCAGGTCCTCTCCATTGTTGCTGGCCTAAGGCTTAGTTCACCATATAGCAATGTATATATTGACATATTTTCCCCTCGACTTTCTGTGATTCCCTACATCTCACCTTTCTTTGCAGACAAGCCATTTGAAATACCCTTAACTTATTTCACAGCCAATAAGTCTTTGAAATAATGTGTATTTTTGAGAGAAATCTTCTTATATCATTAGGCAGAAAATCTGACCTGCCATAGTTTTCAAAACAGCATAATTTCACTCTTCTCAATGATTAATCTGTTGTATTACACAACCTTTGAGTATTTAGCTTTATCAATGACATGTACTTTACAAATGTTTTAGAGATCCTACCAGTCTTTGAAAACATCCTTGTTCCTTGTTCCAGTTCCAGTTTTATGTATATATTCTGCCTTGCACCTGATTATTCCAACATCTGATGGGTGGCCTTGGGAAACTAATTCTCATATTGATTGTTTTTGCTGATTGTCTCCCCTTGTAGCTGATTTCTTTATTATTGTGTAAATTTAGATCATGAGCTCATGTTTAGCTAAACAGCTGACATTGTAAAAGGCTTAAGTGTGAACGCTCGTAAGCTTCAGGAGAAAGTCGGCAAAGATTTTTTTGTGTCCCTCCGATGAGTTGCCCGCAAGGACCCCATTTTTTAGAAGTGTTGGTCCAATACTCCCTCTAGAGGCAGGGGATTCAGACAGGGCTGCTTTGCAACCCCCGATCTGGGGCAGCGGCTGTGGTCGACCTGTGGTCAGGGCAGGAGCCTCTCCGCGTTGGTCCCAGTGACCCATCTGCCTGCGAACTTCGGTCACCTGGCAGGAAGGTACGATGCCCAGTCCTATGGTTAGCTGTGCAGCGAGGTGTACTGCGAGGACACGTTCCACACACACTTCAACAAAGAGGGCGGCCTGAGTGGAAATGTGAGTGTTTGGGAAGCTGTGCAGACAAAGAAGGCGCCCTTTGGCCTGGGCCAAATGCTTGTGACACTCCCCTGGTCCTGCCAGGCTCTGAGGGCCCTGCCCTGGGCCCCCTGCTCCCCTGCCCTTTGTTCAGTCACAGCAGAGATGGCCACACCCACTCCATCAGTGAGGGCAGTGTTCCAACCTCCTTCAGCCCCACCCCCTCTCCGCAGGTTACCATGGACTACCGATGCTGCATTCTGAGGCCAGGGCGTTCCAAGAATGCCAAGGGCAGACATGATGACCTTCAATGATTTCCTCTTGTGTCAGTTTTGGTCAACTTTAGGAGCTAGGAAATGGTCCCCTTTACAGAAATGTTCAAATTTACTGGCATTTCATATATTCTCTGCTATAACATTGTCCTGATTCTTTATGTATATTCTTTACATATGTTTATGTTTTCCTTAATCAAAGTGTGTCTTTTAAATCTTTTCAAAGAATATTCTTTGGACTTACTAAATCACCTCAATTTTATACGTTTTCTGTTGTATTAAGTTCTGCTCATATCTTTATTTATATTTTTTCTATGTTCTCAGGGTTTGTTGTTTTGATCATCTGATGTCAATTAAAACACTTGGTTATTCATTTTAATAAATCTTTTTACTTATAAAGATTTGAACTTTTGAAGATTCCAGCTTACTTGTAAGTTTCTAAGGGTCAGGTCCTCTCCATTGTTGCTGGCCTAAGGCTTAGTTCACCATATAGCAATGTATATATTGACATATTTTCCCCTCGACTTTCTGTGATTCCCTACATCTCACCTTTCTTTGCAGACAAGCCATTTGAAATACCCTTAACTTATTTCACAGCCAATAAGTCTTTGAAATAATGTGTATTTTTGAGAGAAATCTTCTTATATCATTAGGCAGAAAATCTGACCTGCCATAGTTTTCAAAACAGCATAATTTCACTCTTCTCAATGATTAATCTGTTGTATTACACAACCTTTGAGTATTTAGCTTTATCAATGACATGTACTTTACAAATGTTTTAGAGATCCTACCAGTCTTAGTAAACATCCTTGTTCCTTGTTTCAGTTCCAATTTTATGTACATTTTCTGCCTTGCACCTGATTATTCCAACATCTGATGGATGGCCTTGGGAAACTAATTCTCATATTGATTGTTTTTGCTGATTGTCTCCCCTTGTAGCTGATTTCTTCATTATTGTGTAAATTTAGATCATGAGCTCATGTTTAGCTAAACCGCTGACATTGTATCAGGCTTAAGTGTGAACGCTCGTAAGCTCCAGGAGAAAGTCGGCAACGATTTATTTGTGTCCCTCCGATGAGTTGCCCGCAAGGACCCCATTTTTTAGAAGTGTTGGCCCAATACTCCCTCTAGAGGCAGGGGATTCAGACAGGGCTGCTTTGCGGCCCCCGATCTGGGGCAGCGGCTGTGGTCGACCTGTGGTCAGGGCAGGAGCCTCTCCGCGTTGGTCCCAGTGACCCATCTGCCTGCGAACTTCGGTCACCTGGCAGGAAGGTACGATGCCCAGTCCTATGGTTAGCTGTGCAGCGAGGTGTACTGCGAGGACACGTTCCACACACACTTCAACAAAGAGGGCGGCCTGAGTGGAAATGTGAGTGTTTGGGAAGCTGTGCGGACAAAGAAGGTGCCCTTTGGCCTGGGCCAAATGCTTGTGACACACCCCTGGGCCTGCTGGCCTCTGAGGGCCCTGCCCTGGGCCCCCTGCTCCCCTGCCCTTTGTTCAGTCACAGCAGAGATGGCCACACCCACTCCCTCAGTGAGGGCAGTGTTCCAACCTCCTTCAGCCCCGCCCCCTCTCCGCAGGTTACCATGGACTACCGATGCTGCATTCTGAGGCCAGGGCGTTCCGAGAATGCCAAGGGCAGACATGATGACCTTCAATGATTTCCTCTTGTGTCAGTTTTGGTGAACTTTAGGAGCTAGGAAGTGGTCCCCTTTACAGAAATGTTCAAATTTACTGGCATTTCATATATTCTCTGCTATAACATTGTCCTGATCCTTTCTGTATATTCTTTACTTATGTTTTTGTTTTCCTTAATCAAAGTTTGTCTTTTAAATCTTTTCAAAGAATATTCTTTGGACTTACTAAATCACCTCAATTTTATACGTTTTCTGTTGTATTAAGTTCTGCTCATATCTTTATTTATATTTTTTCTATGTTCTCAGGGTTTGTTGTTTTGATCATCTGATGTCAATTAAAACACTTGGTTATTCATTTTAATAAATCTTTTTACTTATAAAGATTTGAACTTTTGAAGATTCCAGCTTACTTGTAAGTTTCTAAGGGTCAGGTCCTCTCCATTGTTGCTGGCCTAAGGCTTAGTTCACCATATAGCAATGTATATATTGACATATTTTCCCCTCGACTTTCTGTGATTCCCTACATCTCACCTTTCTTTGCAGACAAGCCATTTGAAATACCCTTCACTTATTTCACAGCCAATAAGTCTTTGAAATAATGTGTATTTTTGAGAGAAATCTTCTTATATCATTAGGCAGAAAATCTGACCTGCCATAGTTTTCAAAACAGCATAATTTCACTCTTCTCAATGATTAATCTGTTGTATTACACAACCTTTGAGTATTTAGCTTTATCAATGACATGTACTTTACAAATGTTTTAGAGATCCTACCAGTCTTTGAAAACATCCTTGTTCCTTGTTCCAGTTCCAGTTTTATGTATATATTCTGCCTTGCACCTGATTATTCCAACATCTGATGGGTGGCCTTGGGAAACTAATTCTCATATTGATTGTTTTTGCTGATTGTCTCCCCTTGTAGCTGATTTCTTCATTATTGTGTAAATTTAGATCATGAGCTCATGTTTAGCTAAACAGCTGACATTGTAAAAGGCTTAAGTGTGAACGCTCGTAAGCTTCAGGAGAAAGTCGGCAAAGATTTTTTTGTGTCCCTCCGATGAGTTGCCCGCAAGGACCCCATTTTTTAGAAGTGTTGGTCCAATACTCCCTCTAGAGGCAGGGGATTCAGACAGGGCTGCTTTGCAACCCCCGATCTGGGGCAGCGGCTGTGGTCGACCTGTGGTCAGGGCAGGAGCCTCTCCGCGTTGGTCCCAGTGACCCATCTGCCTGCGAACTTCGGTCACCTGGCAGGAAGGTACGATGCCCAGTCCTATGGTTAGCTGTGCAGCGAGGTGTACTGCGAGGACACGTTCCACACACACTTCAACAAAGAGGGCGGCCTGAGTGGAAATGTGAGTGTTTGGGAAGCTGTGCAGACAAAGAAGGCGCCCTTTGGCCTGGGCCAAATGCTTGTGACACTCCCCTGGTCCTGCCGGGCTCTGAGGGCCCTGCCCTGGGCCCCCTGCTCCCCTGCCCTTTGTTCAGTCACAGCAGAGATGGCCACACCCACTCCCTCAGTGAGGGCAGTGTTCCAACCTCCTTCAGCCCCGCTCCCTCTACGCAGGTTACCATGGACTACCGATGCTGCATTCTGAGGCCAGGGCGTTCCAAGAATGCCAAGGGCAGACATGATGACCTTCAATGATTTCCTCTTGTGTCAGTTTTGGTCAACTTTAGGAGCTAGGAAATGGTCCCCTTTACAGAAATGTTCAAATTTACTGGCATTTCATATATTCTCTGCTATAACATTGTCCTGATTCTTTCTGTATATTCTTTACATATGTTTATGTTTTCCTTAATCAAAGTGTGTCTTTTAAATCTTTTCAAAGAATATTCTTTGGACTTACTAAATCACCTCAATTTTATACGTTTTCTGTTGTATTCAGTTCTGCTCATATCTTTATTTATATTTTTTCTATGTTCTCAGGGTTTGTTGTTTTGATCATCTGATGTCAATTAAAACACTTGGTTATTCATTTTAATAAATCTTTTTACTTATAAAGATTTGAACTTTTGAAGATTCCAGCTTACTTGTAAGTTTCTAAGGGTCAGGTCCTCTCCATTGTTGCTGGCCTAAGGCTTAGTTCACCATATAGCAATGTATATATTGACATATTTTCCCCTCGACTTTCTGTGATTCCCTACATCTCACCTTTCTTTGCAGACAAGCCATTTGAAATACCCTTCACTTATTTCACAGCCAATAAGTCTTTGAAATAATGTGTATTTTTGAGAGAAATCTTCTTATATCATTAGGCAGAAAATCTGACCTGCCATAGTTTTCAAAACAGCATAATTTCACTCTTCTCAATGATTAATCTGTTGTATTACACAACCTTTGAGTATTTAGCTTTATCAATGACATGTACTTTACAAATGTTTTAGAGATCCTACCAGTCTTTGAAAACATCCTTGTTCCTTGTTCCAGTTCCAGTTTTATGTATATATTCTGCCTTGCACCTGATTATTCCAACATCTGATGGGTGGCCTTGGGAAACTAATTCTCATATTGATTGTTTTTGCTGATTGTCTCCCCTTGTAGCTGATTTCTTCATTATTGTGTAAATTTAGATCATGAGCTCATGTTTAGCTAAACAGCTGACATTGTATCAGGCTTAAGTGTGAACGCTCGTAAGCTTCAGGAGAAAGTCGGCAAAGATTTTTTTGTGTCCCTCCGATGAGTTGCCCGCAAGGACCCCATTTTTTAGAAGTGTTGGTCCAATACTCCCTCTAGAGGCAGGGGATTCAGACAGGGCTGCTTTGCAACCCCCGATCTGGGGCAGCGGCTGTGGTCGACCTGTGGTCAGGGCAGGAGCCTCTCCGCGTTGGTCCCAGTGACCCATCTGCCTGCGAACTTCGGTCACGTGGCAGGAAGGTATGATGCCCAGTCCTATGGTTAGCTGTGCAGCGAGGTGTACTGCGAGGACACGTTCCACACACACTTCAACAAAGAGGGCGGCCTGAGTGGAAATGTGAGTGTTTGGGAAGCTGTGCAGACAAAGAAGGCGCCCTTTGGCCTGGGCCAAATGCCTGTGACACTCCCCTGGTCCTGCCGGGCTCTGAGGGCCCAGCCCTGGGCCCCCTGCTCCCCTGCCCTTTTTTCAGTCACAGCAGGGATGGCCACACCCACTCCCTCAGTGAGGGCAGTGTTCCAACCTCCTTCAGCCCCACCCCCTCTCCGCAGGTTACCATGGACTACCGATGCTGCATTCTGAGGCCAGGGCGTTCCAAGAATGCCAAGGGCAGACATGATGACCTTCAATGATTTCCTCTTGTGTCAGTTTTGGTCAACTTTAGGAGCTAGGAAATGGTCCCCTTTACAGAAATGTTCAATTTTACTGGCATTTCATATATTCTCTGCTATAACATTGTCCTGATTCTTTCTGTATATTCTTTACATATGTTTATGTTTTCCTTAATCAAAGTGTGTCTTTTAAATCTTTTCAAAGAATATTCTTTGGACTTACTAAATCACCTCAATTTTATACGTTTTCTGTTGTATTCAGTTCTGCTCATATCTTTATATATATTTTTTCTATGTTCTCAGAGTTTGTTGTTTTGATCATCTGATGTCAATTAAAACACTTGGTTATTCATTTTAATAAATCTTTTTACTTATAAAGATTTGAACTTTTGAAGATTCCAGCTTACTTGTAAGTTTCTAAGGGTCAGGTCCTCTCCATTGTTGCTGGCCTAAGGCTTAGTTCACCATATAGCAATGTATATATTGACATATTTTCCCCTCGACTTTCTGTGATTCCCTACATCTCACCTTTCTTTGCAGACAAGCCATTTGAAATACCCTTCACTTATTTCACAGCCAATAAGTCTTTGAAATAATGTGTATTTTTGAGAGAAATCTTCTTATATCATTAGGCAGAAAATCTGACCTGCCATAGTTTTCAAAACAGCATAATTTCACTCTTCTCAATGATTAATCTGTTGTATTACACAACCTTTGAGTATTTAGCTTTATCAATGACATGTACTTTACAAATGTTTTAGAGATCCTACCAGTCTTAGTAAACATCCTTGTTCCTTGTTTCAGTTCCAGTTTTATGTATATTTTCTGCCTTGCACCTGATTATTCCAACATCTGATGGATGGCCTTGGGAAACTAATTCTCATATTGATTGTTTTTGCTGATTGTCTCCACTTGTAGCTGATTTCTTCATTATTGTGTAAATTTAGATCATGAGCTCATGTTTAGCTAAACAGCTGACATTGTAAAAGGCTTAAGTGTGAACGCTCGTAAGCTTCAGGAGAAAGTCGGCAAAGATTTTTTTGTGTCCCTCCGATGAGTTGCCCGCAAGGACCCCATTTTTTAGAAGTGTTGGTCCAATACTCCCTCTAGAGGCAGGGGATTCAGACAGGGCTGCTTTGCAACCCCCGATCTGGGGCAGCGGCTGTGGTCGACCTGTGGTCAGGGCAGGAGCCTCTCCGCGTTGGTCCCAGTGACCCATCTGCCTGCGAACTTCGGTCACCTGGCAGGAAGGTACGATGCCCAGTCCTATGGTTAGCTGTGCAGCGAGGTGTACTGCGAGGACACGTTCCACACACACTTCAACAAAGAGGGCGGCCTGAGTGGAAATGTGAGTGTTTGGGAAGCTGTGCAGACAAAGAAGGCGCCCTTTGGCCTGGGCCAAATGCTTGTGACACTCCCCTGGTCCTGCCGGGCTCTGAGGGCCCTGCCCTGGGCCCCCTGCTCCCCTGCCCTTTGTTCAGTCACAGCAGAGATGGCCACACCCACTCCCTCAGTGAGGGCAGTGTTCCAACCTCCTTCAGCCCCGCCCCCTCTCCGCAGGTTACCATGGACTACCGATGCTGCATTCTGAGGCCACGGCGTTCCGAGAATGCCAAGGGCAGACATGATGACCTTCAATGATTTCCTCTTGTGTCAGTTTTGGTCAACTTTAGGAGCTAGGAAATGGTCCCCTTTACAGAAATGTTCAAATTTACTGGCATTTCATATATTCTCTGCTATAACATTGTCCTGATTCTTTCTGTATATTCTTTACTTATGTTTTTGTTTTCCTTAATCAAAGTGTGTCTTTTAAATCTTTTCAAAGAATATTCTTTGGACTTACTAAATCACCTCAATTTTATACGTTTTCTGTTGTATTAAGTTCTGCTCATATCTTTATTTATATTTTTTCTATGTTCTCAGGGTTTGTTGTTTTGATCATCTGATGTCAATTAAAACACTTGGTTATTCATTTTAATAAATCTTTTTACTTAGAAAGATTTGAACTTTTGAAGATTCCAGCTTACTTGTAAGTTTCTAAGGGTCAGGTCCTCTCCATTGTTGCTGGCCTAAGGCTTAGTTCACCATATAGCAATGTATATATTGACATATTTTCCCCTCGACTTTCTGTGATTCCCTACATCTCACCTTTCTTTGCAGACAAGCCATTTGAAATACCCTTCACTTATTTCACAGCCAATAAGTCTTTGAAATAATGTGTATTTTTGAGAGAAATCTTCTTATATCATTAGGCAGAAAATCTGACCTGCCATAGTTTTCAAAACAGCATAATTTCACTCTTCTCAATGATTAATCTGTTGTATTACACAACCTTTGAGTATTTAGCTTTATCAATGACATGTACTTTACAAATGTTTTAGAGATCCTACCAGTCTTTGAAAACATCCTTGTTCCTTGTTCCAGTTCCAGTTTTATGTATATATTCTGCCTTGCACCTGATTATTCCAACATCTGATGGGTGGCCTTGGGAAACTAATTCTCATATTGATTGTTTTTGCTGATTGTCTCCCCTTGTAGCTGATTTCTTCATTATTGTGTAAATTTAGATCATGAGCTCATGTTTAGCTAAACAGCTGACATTGTAAAAGGCTAAAGTGTGAACGCTCGTAAGCTTCAGGAGAAAGTCGGCAAAGATTTTTTTTTGTCCCTCCGATGAGTTGCCCGCAAGGACCCCATTTTTTAGAAGTGTTGGTCCAATACTCCCTCTAGAGGCAGGGGATTCAGACAGGGCTGCTTTGCAACCCCCGATCTGGGGCAGCGGCTGTGGTCGACCTGTGGTCAGGGCAGGAGCCTCTCCGCGTTGGTCCCAGTGACCCATCTGCCTGCGAACTTCGGTCACCTGGCAGGAAGGTACGATGCCCAGTCCTATGGTTAGCTGTGCAGCGAGGTGTACTGCGAGGACACGTTCCACACACACTTCAACAAAGAGTGCGGCCTGAGCGGAAATTTGAGTGTTTGGGAAGCTGTGCAGACAAAGAAGGCGCCCTTTGGCCTGGGCCAAATGCTTGTGACACTCCCCTGGTCCTGCCGGGCTCTGAGGGCCCTGCCCTGGGCCCCCTGCTCCCCTGCCCTTTGTTCAGTCACAGCAGAGATGGCCACACCCACTCCCTCAGTGAGGGCAGTGTTCCAACCTCCTTCAGCCCCACCCCCTCTCCGCAGGTTACCATGGACTACTGATGCTGCATTCTGAGGCCAGGGCGTTCCAAGAATGCCAAGGGCAGACATGATGACCTTCAATGATTTCCTCTTGTGTCAGTTTTGGTCAACTTTAGGAGCTAGGAAATGGTCCCCTTTACAGAAATGTTCAAATTTACTGGCATTTCATATACTCTCTGCTATAACATTGTCCTGATTCTTTCTGTATATTCTTTACATATGTTTATGTTTTCCTTAATCAAAGTGTGTCTTTTAAATCTTTTCAAAGAATATTCTTTGGACTTACTAAATCACCTCAATTTTATACGTTTTCTGTTGTATTAAGTTCTGCTCATATCTTTATTTATATTTTTTCTATGTTCTCAGGGTTTGTTGTTTTGATCATCTGATGTCAATTAAAACACTTGGTTATTCATTTTAATAAATCTTTTTACTTATAAAGATTTGAACTTTTGAAGATTCCAGCTTACTTGTAAGTTTCTAAGGGTCAGGTCCTCTCCATTGTTGCTGGCCTAAGGCTTAGTTCACCATATAGCAATGTATATATTGATATATTTTCCCCTCGACTTTCTGTGATTCCCTACATCTCACCTTTCTTTGCAGACAAGTCATTTGAAATACCCTTCACTTATTTCACAGCCAATAAGTCTTTGAAATAATGTGTATTTTTGAGAGAAATCTTCTTATATCATTAGGCAGAAAATCTGACCTGCCATAGTTTTCAAAACAGCATAATTTCACTCTTCTCAATGATTAATCTGTTGTATTACACAACCTTTGAGTATTTAGCTTTATCAATGACATGTACTTTACAAATGTTTTAGAGATCCTACCAGTCTTAGTAAACATCCTTGTTCCTTGTTTCAGTTCCAGTTTTATGTATATTTTCTGCCTTGCACCTGATTATTCCAACATCTGATGGATGGCCTTGGGAAACTAATTCTCATATTGATTGTTTTTGCTGATTGTCTCCACTTGTAGCTGATTTCTTCATTATTGTGTAAATTTAGATCATGAGCTCATGTTTAGCTAAACAGCTGACATTGTAAAAGGCTAAAGTGTGAACGCTCGTAAGCTTCAGGAGAAAGTCGGCAAAGATTTTTTTTTGTCCCTCCGATGAGTTGCCCGCAAGGACCCCATTTTTTAGAAGTGTTGGTCCAATACTCCCTCTAGAGGCAGGGGATTCAGACAGGGCTGCTTTGCAACCCCCGATCTGGGGCAGCGGCTGTGGTCGACCTGTGGTCAGGGCAGGAGCCTCTCCGCGTTGGTCCCAGTGACCCATCTGCCTGCGAACTTCGGTCACCTGGCAGGAAGGTACGATGCCCAGTCCTATGGTTAGCTGTGCAGCGAGGTGTACTGCGAGGACACGTTCCACACACACTTCAACAAAGAGGGCGGCCTGAGCGGAAATTTGAGTGTTTGGGAAGCTGTGCAGACAAAGAAGGCGCCCTTTGGCCTGGGCCAAATGCTTGTGACACTCCCCTGGTCCTGCCGGGCTCTGAGGGCCCTGCCCTGGGCCCCCTGCTCCCCTGCCCTTTGTTCAGTCACAGCAGAGATGGCCACACCCACTCCCTCAGTGAGGGCAGTGTTCCAACCTCCTTCAGCCCCACCCCCTCTCCGCAGGTTACCATGGACTACCGATGCTGCATTCTGAGGCCAGGGCGTTCCAAGAATGCCAAGGGCAGACATGATGACCTTCAATGATTTCCTCTTGTGTCAGTTTTGGTCAACTTTAGGAGCTAGGAAATGGTCCCCTTTACAGAAATGTTCAAATTTCCTGGCATTTCATATACTCTCTGCTATAACATTGTCCTGATTCTTTCTGTATATTCTTTACATATGTTTATGTTTTCCTTAATCAAAGTGTGTCTTTTAAATCTTTTCAAAGAATATTCTTTGGACTTACTAAATCACCTCAATTTTATACGTTTTCTGTTGTATTAAGTTCTGCTCATATCTTTATTTATATTTTTTCTATGTTCTCAGGGTTTGTTGTTTTGATCATCTGATGTCAATTAAAACACTTGGTTATTCATTTTAATAAATCTTTTTACTTAGAAAGATTTGAACTTTTGAAGATTCCAGCTTACTTGTAAGTTTCTAAGGGTCAGGTCCTCTCCATTGTTGCTGGCCTAAGGCTTAGTTCACCATATAGCAATGTATATATTGATATATTTTCCCCTCGACTTTCTGTGATTCCCTACATCTCACCTTTCTTTGCAGACAAGTCATTTGAAATACCCTTCACTTATTTCACAGCCAATAAGTCTTTGAAATAATGTGTATTTTTGAGAGAAATCTTCTTATAACATTAGGCAGAAAATCTGACCTGCCATAGTTTTCAAAACAGCATAATTTCACTCTTCTCAATGATTAATCTGTTGTATTACACAACCTTTGAGTATTTAGCTTTATCAATGACATGTACTTTACAAATGTTTTAGAGATCCTACCAGTCTTAGTAAACATCCTTGTTCCTTGTTTCAGTTCCAGTTTTATGTATATTTTCTGCCTTGCACCTGATTATTCCAACATCTGATGGATGGCCTTGGGAAACTAATTCTCATATTGATTGTTTTTGCTGATTGTCTCCACTTGTAGCTGATTTCTTCATTATTGTGTAAATTTAGATCATGAGCTCATGTTTAGCTAAACCGCTGACATTGTATCAGGCTTAAGTGTGAACGCTCGTAAGCTCCAGGAGAAAGTCGGCAACGATTTATTTGTGTCCCTCCGATGAGTTGCCCGCAAGGACCCCATTTTTTAGAAGTGTTGGTCCAATACTCCCTCTAGAGGCAGGGGATTCAGACAGGGCTGCTTTGCGGCCCCCGATCGGGGGCAGCGGCTGTGGTCGACCTGTGGTCAGGGCAGGAGCCTCTCCGCGTTGGTCCCAGGGACCCATCTGCCTGCGAACTTCAGTCACCTGGCAGGAAGGTACGATGCCCAGTCCTATGGTTAGCTGTGCAGCGAGGTGTACTGCGAGGACACGTTCCACACACACTTCAACAAAGAGGGCGGCCTGAGTGGAAATGTGAGTGTTTGGGAAGCTGTGCAGACAAAGAAGGTGCCCTTTGGCCTGGGCCAAATGCTTGTGACACTCCCCTGGTCCTGCCGGGCTCTGAGGGCCCTGCCCTGGGCCCCCTGCTCCCCTGCCCTTTGTTCAGTCACAGCAGAGATGGCCACACCCACTCCCTCAGTGAGGGCAGTGTTCCAACCTCCTTCAGCCCCACCCCCTCTCCGCAGGTTACCATGGACTACCGATGCTGCATTCTGAGGCCAGGGCGTTCCAAGAATGCCAAGGGCAGACATGATGACCTTCAATGATTTCCTCTTGTGTCAGTTTTGGTCAACTTTAGGAGCTAGGAAATGGTCCCCTTTACAGAAATGTTCAAATTTACTGGCATTTCATATACTCTCTGCTATAACATTGTCCTGATTCTTTCTGTATATTCTTTACATATGTTTATGTTTTCCTTAATCAAAGTGTGTCTTTTAAATCTTTTCAAAGAATATTCTTTGGACTTACTAAATCACCTCAATTTTATACGTTTTCTGTTGTATTAAGTTCTGCTCATATCTTTATTTATATTTTTTCTATGTTCTCAGGGTTTGTTGTTTTGATCATCTGATGTCAATTAAAACACTTGGTTATTCATTTTAATAAACCTTTTTACTTAGAAAGATTTGAACTTTTGAAGATTCCAGCTTACTTGTAAGTTTCTAAGGGTCAGGTCCTCTCCATTGTTGCTGGCCTAAGGCTTAGTTCACCATATAGCAATGTATATATTGACATATTTTCCCCTCGACTTTCTGTGATTCCCTACATCTCACCTTTCTTTGCAGACAAGCCATTTGAAATACCCTTCACTTATTTCACAGCCAATAAGTCTTTGAAATAATGTGTATTTTTGAGAGAAATCTTCTTATATCATTAGGCAGAAAATCTGACCTGCCATAGTTTTCAAAACAGCATAATTTCACTCTTCTCAATGATTAATCTGTTGTATTACACAACCTTTGAGTATTTAGCTTTATCAATGACATGTACTTTACAAATGTTTTAGAGATCCTACCAGTCTTTGAAAACATCCTTGTTCCTTGTTCCAGTTCCAGTTTTATGTATATTTTCTGCCTTGCACCTGATTATTCCAACATCTGATGGGTGGCCTTGGGAAACTAATTCTCATATTGATTGTTTTTGCTGATTGTCTCCCCTTGTAGCTGATTTCTTCATTATTGTGTAAATTTAGATCATGAGCTCATGTTTAGCTAAACAGCTGACATTGTAAAAGGCTTAAGTGTGAACGCTCGTAAGCTTCAGGAGAAAGTCGGCAAAGATTTTTTTGTGTCCCTCCGATGAGTTGCCCGCAAGGACCCCATTTTTTAGAAGTGTTGGTCCAATACTCCCTCTAGAGGCAGGGGATTCAGACAGGGCTGCTTTGCAACCCCCGATCTGGGGCAGCGGCTGTGGTCGACCTGTGGTCAGGGCAGGAGCCTCTCCGCGTTGGTCCCAGTGACCCATCTGCCTGCGAATTTCGGTCACGTGGCAGGAAGTTATGATGCCCAGTCCTATGGTTAGCTGTGCAGCGAGGTGTACTGCGAGGACACGTTCCACACACATTTCAACAAAGAGGGCGGCCTGAGTGGAAATGTGAGTGTTTGGGAAGCTGTGCAGACAAAGAAGGCGCCCTTTGGCCTGGGCCAAATGCTTGTGACACTCCCCTGGTCCTGCCGGGCTCTGAGGGCCCTGCCCTGGGCCCCCTGCTCCCCTGCCCTTTGTTCAGTCACAGCAGAGATGGCCACACCCACTCCCTCAGTGAGGGCAGTGTTCCAACCTCCTTCAGCCCCACCCCCTCTCCGCAGGTTACCATGGACTACCGATGCTGCATTCTGAGGCCAGGGCGTTCCAAGAATGCCAAGGGCAGACATGATGACCTTCAATGATTTCCTCTTGTGTCAGTTTTGGTCAACTTTAGGAGCTAGGAAATGGTCCCCTTTACAGAAATGTTCAAATTTACTGGCATTTCATATATTCTCTGCTATAACATTGTCCTGATTCTTTCTGTATATTCTTTACATATGTTTATGTTTTCCTTAATCAAAGTGTGTCTTTTAAATCTTTTCAAAGAATATTCTTTGGACTTACTAAATCACCTCAATATTATACGTTTTCTGTTGTATTCAGTTCTGCTCATATCTTTATTTATATTTTTTCTATGTTCTCAGGGTTTGTTGTTTTGATCATCTGATGTCAATTAAAACACTTGGTTATTCAATTTAATAAATCTTTTTACTTATAAAGATTTGAACTTTTGAAGATTCCAGCTTACTTGTAAGTTTCTAAGGGTCAGGTCCTCTCCATTGTTGCTGGCCTAAGGCTTAGTTCACCATATAGCAATGTATATATTGACATATTTTCCCCTCGACTTTCTGTGATTCCCTACATCTCACCTTTCTTTGCAGACAAGCCATTTGAAATACCCTTCACTTATTTCACAGCCAATAAGTCTTTGAAATAATGTGTATTTTTGAGAGAAATCTTCTTATATCATTAGGCAGAAAATCTGACCTGCCATAGTTTTCAAAACAGCATAATTTCACTCTTCTCAATGATTAATCTGTTGTATTACACAATCTTTGAGTATTTAGCTTTATCAATGACATGTAATTTACAAATGTTTTAGAGATCCTACCAGTCTTAGTAAACATCCTTGTTCCTTGTTTCAGTTCCAGTTTTATGTATATTTTCTGCCTTGCACCTGATTATTCCAACATCTGATGGATGGCCTTGGGAAACTAATTCTCATATTGATTGTTTTTGCTGATTGTCTCCACTTGTAGCTGATTTCTTCATTATTGTGTAAATTTAGGTCATGAGCTCATGTTTAGCTAAACAGCTGACATTGTATCAGGCTTAAGTGTGAACGCTCGTAAGCTCCAGGAGAAAGTCGGCAACGATTTATTTGTGTCCCTCCGATGAGTTGCCCGCAAGGACCCCATTTTTTAGAAGTGTTGGTCCAATACTCCCTTTAGAGGCAGGGGATTCAGACAGGGCTGCTTTGCGGCCCCCGATCAGGGGCAGCGGCTGTGGTCGACCTGTGGTCAGGGCAGGAGCCTCTCCGCGTTGGTCCCAGGGACCCATCTGCCTGCGAACTTCAGTCACCTGGCAGGAAGGTACGATGCCCAGTCCTATGGTTAGCTGTGCAGCGAGGTGTACTGCGAGGACACGTTCCACACACACTTCAACAAAGAGTGCGGCCTGAGTGGAAAGGTGAGTGTTTGGGAAGCTGTGCGGACAAAGAAGGTGCCCTTTGGCCTGGGCCAAATGCTTGTGACACACCCCTGGGCCTGCTGGCCTCTGAGGGCCCTGCCATGGGCCCCCTGCTCCCCTGCCCTTTGTTCAGTCACAGCAGAGATGGCCACACCCACTCCCTCAGTGAGGGCAGTGTTCCAACCTCCTTCAGCCCCGCCCCCTCTCCGCAGGTTACCATGGACTACCGATGCTGCATTCTGAGGCCAGGGCGTTCCGAGAATGCCAAGGGCAGACATGATGACCTTCAATGATTTCCTCTTGTGTCAGTTTTGGTCAACTTTAGGAGCTAGGAAATGGTCCCCTTTACAGAAATGTTCAAATTTACTGGCATTTCATATATTCTCTGCTATAACATTGTCCTGATTCTTTCTGTATATTCTTTACTTATGTTTTTGTTTTCCTTAATCAAAGTGTGTCTTTTAAATCTCTTCAAAGAATATTCTTTGGACTTACTAAATCACCTCAATTTTATACGTTTTCTGTTGTATTAAGTTCTGCTCATATCTTTATTTATATTTTTTCTATGTTCTCAGGGTTTGTTGTTTTGATCATCTGATGTCAATTAAAACACTTGGTTATTCATTTTAATAAATCTTTTTACTTAGAAAGATTTGAACTTTTGAAGATTCCAGCTTACTTGTAAGTTTCTAAGGGTCAGGTCCTCTCCATTGTTGCTGGCCTAAGGCTTAGTTCACCATATAGCAATGTATATATTGACATATTTTCCCCTCGACTTTCTGTGATTCCCTACATCTCACCTTTCTTTGCAGACAAGCCATTTGAAATACCCTTCACTTATTTCACAGCCAATAAGTCTTTGAAATAATGTGTATTTTTGAGAGAAATCTTCTTATATCATTAGGCAGAAAATCTGACCTGCCATAGTTTTCAAAACAGCATAATTTCACTCTTCTCAATGATTAATCTGTTGTATTACACAACCTTTGAGTATTTAGCTTTATCAATGACATGTACTTTACAAATGTTTTAGAGATCCTACCAGTCTTTGAAAACATCCTTGTTCCTTGTTCCAGTTCCAGTTTTATGTATATATTCTGCCTTGCACCTGATTATTCCAACATCTGGTGGGTGGCCTTGGGAAACTAATTCTCATATTGATTGTTTTTGCTGATTGTCTCCACTTGTAGCTGATTTCTTCATTATTGTGTAAATTTAGATCATGAGCTCATGTTTAGCTAAACAGCTGACATTGTATCAGGCTTAAGTGTGAACGCTCGTAAGCTCCAGGAGAAAGTCGGCAACGATTTATTTGTGTCCCTCCGATGAGTTGCCCGCAAGGACCCCATTTTTTAGAAGTGTTGGTCCAATACTCCCTCTAGAGGCAGGGGATTCAGACAGGGCTGCTTTGCGGCCCCCGATCGGGGGCAGCGGCTGTGGTCGACCTGTGGTCAGGGCAGGAGCCTCTCCGCGTTGGTCCCAGGGACCCATCTGCCTGCGAACTTCAGTCACCTGGCAGGAAGGTACGATGCCCAGTCCTATGGTTAGCTGTGCAGCGAGGTGTACTGCGAGGACACGTTCCACACACACTTCAACAAAGAGGGCGGCCTGAGTGGAAATGTGAGTGTTTGGGAAGCTGTGCAGACAAAGAAGGTGCCCTTTGGCCTGGGCCAAATGCTTGTGACACTCCCCTGGTCCTGCCGGGCTCTGAGGGCCCTGCCCTGGGCCCCCTGCTCCCCTGCCCTTTGTTCAGTCACAGCAGAGATGGCCACACCCACTCCCTCAGTGAGGGCAGTGTTCCAACCTCCTTCAGCCCCACCCCCTCTCCGCAGGTTACCATGGACTACCGATGCTGCATTCTGAGGCCAGGGCGTTCCAAGAATGCCAAGGGCAGACATGATGACCTTCAATGATTTCCTCTTGTGTCAGTTTTGGTCAACTTTAGGAGCTAGGAAATGGTCCCCTTTACAGAAATGTTCAAATTTACTGGCATTTCATATACTCTCTGCTATAACATTGTCCTGATTCTTTCTGTATATTCTTTACATATGTTTATGTTTTCCTTAATCAAAGTGTGTCTTTTAAATCTTTTCAAAGAATATTCTTTGGACTTACTAAATCACCTCAATTTTATACGTTTTCTGTTGTATTAAGTTCTGCTCATATCTTTATTTATATTTTTTCTATGTTCTCAGGGTTTGTTGTTTTGATCATCTGATGTCAATTAAAACACTTGGTTATTCATTTTAATAAACCTTTTTACTTAGAAAGATTTGAACTTTTGAAGATTCCAGCTTACTTGTAAGTTTCTAAGGGTCAGGTCCTCTCCATTGTTGCTGGCCTAAGGCTTAGTTCACCATATAGCAATGTATATATTGACATATTTTCCCCTCGACTTTCTGTGATTCCCTACATCTCACCTTTCTTTGCAGACAAGCCATTTGAAATACCCTTCACTTATTTCACAGCCAATAAGTCTTTGAAATAATGTGTATTTTTGAGAGAAATCTTCTTATATCATTAGGCAGAAAATCTGACCTGCCATAGTTTTCAAAACAGCATAATTTCACTCTTCTCAATGATTAATCTGTTGTATTACACAACCTTTGAGTATTTAGCTTTATCAATGACATGTACTTTACAAATGTTTTAGAGATCCTACCAGTCTTTGAAAACATCCTTGTTCCTTGTTCCAGTTCCAGTTTTATGTATATATTCTGCCTTGCACCTGATTATTCCAACATCTGATGGGTGGCCTTGGGAAACTAATTCTCATATTGATTGTTTTTGCTGATTGTCTCCCCTTGTAGCTGATTTCTTCATTATTGTGTAAATTTAGATCATGAGCTCATGTTTAGCTAAACAGCTGACATTGTAAAAGGCTTAAGTGTGAACGCTCGTAAGCTTCAGGAGAAAGTCGGCAAAGATTTTTTTGTGTCCCTCCGATGAGTTGCCCGCAAGGACCCCATTTTTTAGAAGTGTTGGTCCAATACTCCCTCTAGAGGCAGGGGATTCAGACAGGGCTGCTTTGCAACCCCCGATCTGGGGCAGCGGCTGTGGTCGACCTGTGGTCAGGGCAGGAGCCTCTCCGCGTTGGTCCCAGTGACCCATCTGCCTGCGAATTTCGGTCACGTGGCAGGAAGTTATGATGCCCAGTCCTATGGTTAGCTGTGCAGCGAGGTGTACTGCGAGGACACGTTCCACACACATTTCAACAAAGAGGGCGGCCTGAGTGGAAATGTGAGTGTTTGGGAAGCTGTGCAGACAAAGAAGGCGCCCTTTGGCCTGGGCCAAATGCTTGTGACACTCCCCTGGTCCTGCCGGGCTCTGAGGGCCCTGCCCTGGGCCCCCTGCTCCCCTGCCCTTTGTTCAGTCACAGCAGAGATGGCCACACCCACTCCCTCAGTGAGGGCAGTGTTCCAACCTCCTTCAGCCCCACCCCCTCTCCGCAGGTTACCATGGACTACCGATGCTGCATTCTGAGGCCAGGGCGTTCCAAGAATGCCAAGGGCAGACATGATGACCTTCAATGATTTCCTCTTGTGTCAGTTTTGGTCAACTTTAGGAGCTAGGAAATGGTCCCCTTTACAGAAATGTTCAAATTTACTGGCATTTCATATATTCTCTGCTATAACATTGTCCTGATTCTTTCTGTATATTCTTTACATATGTTTATGTTTTCCTTAATCAAAGTGTGTCTTTTAAATCTTTTCAAAGAATATTCTTTGGACTTACTAAATCACCTCAATATTATACGTTTTCTGTTGTATTCAGTTCTGCTCATATCTTTATTTATATTTTTTCTATGTTCTCAGGGTTTGTTGTTTTGATCATCTGATGTCAATTAAAACACTTGGTTATTCAATTTAATAAATCTTTTTACTTATAAAGATTTGAACTTTTGAAGATTCCAGCTTACTTGTAAGTTTCTAAGGGTCAGGTCCTCTCCATTGTTGCTGGCCTAAGGCTTAGTTCACCATATAGCAATGTATATATTGACATATTTTCCCCTCGACTTTCTGTGATTCCCTACATCTCACCTTTCTTTGCAGACAAGCCATTTGAAATACCCTTCACTTATTTCACAGCCAATAAGTCTTTGAAATAATGTGTATTTTTGAGAGAAATCTTCTTATATCATTAGGCAGAAAATCTGACCTGCCATAGTTTTCAAAACAGCATAATTTCACTCTTCTCAATGATTAATCTGTTGTATTACACAATCTTTGAGTATTTAGCTTTATCAATGACATGTAATTTACAAATGTTTTAGAGATCCTACCAGTCTTAGTAAACATCCTTGTTCCTTGTTTCAGTTCCAGTTTTATGTATATTTTCTGCCTTGCACCTGATTATTCCAACATCTGATGGATGGCCTTGGGAAACTAATTCTCATATTGATTGTTTTTGCTGATTGTCTCCACTTGTAGCTGATTTCTTCATTATTGTGTAAATTTAGGTCATGAGCTCATGTTTAGCTAAACAGCTGACATTGTATCAGGCTTAAGTGTGAACGCTCGTAAGCTCCAGGAGAAAGTCGGCAACGATTTATTTGTGTCCCTCCGATGAGTTGCCCGCAAGGAC
This sequence comes from Hyperoodon ampullatus, assembly GCF_949752795.1. NCBI lineage: Eukaryota > Metazoa > Chordata > Mammalia > Artiodactyla > Ziphiidae > Hyperoodon > Hyperoodon ampullatus. Next base: position 95,890 of record NW_027640826.1, on the reverse strand, counting down.
CCCATTTTTTAGAAGTGTTGGTCCAATACTCCCTTTAGAGGCAGGGGATTCAGACAGGGCTGCTTTGCGGCCCCCGATCGGGGGCAGCGGCTGTGGTCGACCTGTGGTCAGGGCAGGAGCCTCTCCGCGTTGGTCCCAGGGACCCATCTGCCTGCGAACTTCAGTCACCTGGCAGGAAGGTACGATGCCCAGTCCTATGGTTAGCTGTGCAGCGAGGTGTACTGCGAGGACACGTTCCACACACACTTCAACAAAGAGTGCGGCCTGAGTGGAAAGGTGAGTGTTTGGGAAGCTGTGCGGACAAAGAAGGTGCCCTTTGGCCTGGGCCAAATGCTTGTGACACACCCCTGGGCCTGCTGGCCTCTGAGGGCCCTGCCATGGGCCCCCTGCTCCCCTGCCCTTTGTTCAGTCACAGCAGAGATGGCCACACCCACTCCCTCAGTGAGGGCAGTGTTCCAACCTCCTTCAGCCCCGCCCCCTCTCCGCAGGTTACCATGGACTACCGATGCTGCATTCTGAGGCCAGGGCGTTCCGAGAATGCCAAGGGCAGACATGATGACCTTCAATGATTTCCTCTTGTGTCAGTTTTGGTCAACTTTAGGAGCTAGGAAATGGTCCCCTTTACAGAAATGTTCAAATTTACTGGCATTTCATATATTCTCTGCTATAACATTGTCCTGATTCTTTCTGTATATTCTTTACTTATGTTTTTGTTTTCCTTAATCAAAGTGTGTCTTTTAAATCTCTTCAAAGAATATTCTTTGGACTTACTAAATCACCTCAATTTTATACGTTTTCTGTTGTATTAAGTTCTGCTCATATCTTTATTTATATTTTTTCTATGTTCTCAGGGTTTGTTGTTTTGATCATCTGATGTCAATTAAAACACTTGGTTATTCATTTTAATAAATCTTTTTACTTAGAAAGATTTGAACTTTTGAAGATTCCAGCTTACTTGTAAGTTTCTAAGGGTCAGGTCCTCTCCATTGTTGCTGGCCTAAGGCTTAGTTCACCATATAGCAATGTATATATTGACATATTTTCCCCTCGACTTTCTGTGATTCCCTACATCTCACCTTTCTTTGCAGACAAGCCATTTGAAATACCCTTCACTTATTTCACAGCCAATAAGTCTTTGAAATAATGTGTATTTTTGAGAGAAATCTTCTTATATCATTAGGCAGAAAATCTGACCTGCCATAGTTTTCAAAACAGCATAATTTCACTCTTCTCAATGATTAATCTGTTGTATTACACAACCTTTGAGTATTTAGCTTTATCAATGACATGTACTTTACAAATGTTTTAGAGATCCTACCAGTCTTTGAAAACATCCTTGTTCCTTGTTCCAGTTCCAGTTTTATGTATATATTCTGCCTTGCACCTGATTATTCCAACATCTGGTGGGTGGCCTTGGGAAACTAATTCTCATATTGATTGTTTTTGCTGATTGTCTCCCCTTGTAGCTGATTTCTTCATTATTGTGTAAATTTAGATCATGAGCTCATGTTTAGCTAAACAGCTGACATTGTAAAAGGCTTAAGTGTGAACGCTCGTAAGCTTCAGGAGAAAGTCGGCAAAGATTTTTTTGTGTCCCTCCGATGAGTTGCCCGCAAGGACCCCATTTTTTAGAAGTGTTGGTCCAATACTCCCTCTAGAGGCAGGGGATTCAGACAGGGCTGCTTTGCAACCCCCGATCTGGGGCAGCGGCTGTGGTCGACCTGTGGTCAGGGCAGGAGCCTCTCCGCGTTGGTCCCAGTGACCCATCTGCCTGCGAACTTCGGTCACGTTGCAGGAAGGTATGATGCCCAGTCCTATGGTTAGCTGTGCAGCGAGGTGTACTGCGAGGACACGTTCCACACACACTTCAACAAAGAGGGCGGCCTGAGTGGAAATGTGAGTGTTTGGGAAGCTGTGCAGACAAAGAAGGCGCCCTTTGGCTGGGCCAAATGCTTGTGACACTCCCCTGGTCCTGCCGGGCTCTGAGGGCCCTGCCCTGGGCCCCCTGCTCCCCTGCCCTTTGTTCAGTCACAGCAGAGATGGCCACACCCACTCCCTCAGTGAGGGCAGTGTTCCAACCTCCTTCAGCCCCACCCCCTCTCCGCAGGTTACCATGGACTACCGATGCTGCATTCTGAGGCCAGGGCGTTCCAAGAATGCCAAGGGCAGACATGATGACCTTCAATGATTTCCTCTTGTGTCAGTTTTGGTCAACTTTAGGAGCTAGGAAATGGTCCCCTTTACAGAAATGTTCAAATTTACTGGCATTTCATATATTCTCTGCTATAACATTGTCCTGATTCTTTCTGTATATTCTTTACATATGTTTATGTTTTCCTTAATCACAGTGTGTCTTTTAAATCTTTTCAAAGAATATTCTTTGGACTTACTAAATCACCTCAATTTTATACGTTTTCTGTTGTATTAAGTTCTGCTCATATCTTTATTTATATTTTTTCTATGTTCTCAGGGTTTGTTGTTTTGATCATCTGATGTCAATTAAAACACTTGGTTATTCATTTTAATAAATATTTTTACTTATAAAGATTTGAACTTTTGAAGATTCCAGCTTACTTGTAAGTTTCTAAGGGTCAGGTCCTCTCCATTGTTGCTGGCCTAAGGCTTAGTTCACCATATAGCAATGTATATATTGACATATTTTCCCCTCGACTTTCTGTGATTCCCTACATCTCACCTTTCTTTGCAGACAAGCCATTTGAAATACCCTTCACTTATTTCACAGCCAATAAGTCTTTGAAATAATGTGTATTTTTGAGAGAAATCTTCTTATATCATTAGGCAGAAAATCTGACCTGCCATAGTTTTCAAAACAGCATAATTTCACTCTTCTCAATGATTAATCTGTTGTATTACACAACCTTTGAGTATTTAGCTTTATCAATGACATGTACTTTACAAATGTTTTAGAGATCCTACCAGTCTTTGAAAACATCCTTGTTCCTTGTTCCAGTTCCAGTTTTATGTATATATTCTGCCTTGCACCTGATTATTCCAACATCTGATGGGTGGCCTTGGGAAACTAATTCTCATATTGATTGTTTTTGCTGATTGTCTCCCCTTGTAGCTGATTTCTTCATTATTGTGTAAATTTAGATCATGAGCTCATGTTTAGCTAAACAGCTGACATTGTAAAAGGCTTAAGTGTGAACGCTCGTAAGCTTCAGGAGAAAGTCGGCAAAGATTTTTTTGTGTCCCTCCGATGAGTTGCCCGCAAGGACCCCATTTTTTAGAAGTGTTGGTCCAATACTCCCTCTAGAGGCAGGGGATTCAGACAGGGCTGCTTTGCAACCCCCGATCTGGGGCAGCGGATGTGGTCGACCTGTGGTCAGGGCAGGAGCCTCTCCGCGTTGGTCCCAGTGACCCATCTGCCTGCGAACTTCGGTCACCTGGCAGGAAGGTACGATGCCCTGTCCTATGGTTAGCTGTGCAGCGAGGTGTACTGCGAGGACACGTTCCACACACACTTCAACAAAGAGGGCGGCCTGAGTGGAAATGTGAGTGTTTGGGAAGCTGTGCAGACAAAGAAGGCGCCCTTTGGCCTGGGCCAAATGCTTGTGACACTCCCCTGGTCCTGCCGGGCTCTGAGGGCCCTGCCCTGGGCCCCCTGCTCCCCTGCCCTTTGTTCAGTCACAGCAGAGATGGCCACACCCACTCCCTTAGTGAGGGCAGTGTTCCAACCTCCTTCAGCCCCACCCCCTCTCCGCAGGTTACCATGGACTACCGATGCTGCATTCTGAGGCCAGGGCGTTCCAAGAATGCCAAGGGCAGACATGATGACCTTCAATGATTTCCTCTTGTGTCAGTTTTGGTCAACTTTAGGAGCTAGGAAATGGTCCCCTTTACAGAAATGTTCAAATTTACTGGCATTTCATATATTCTCTGCTATAACATTGTCCTGATTCTTTCTGTATATTCTTTACATATGTTTATGTTTTCCTTAATCAAAGTGTGTCTTTTAAATCTTTTCAAAGAATATTCTTTGGACTTACTAAATCACCTCAATATTATACGTTTTCTGTTGTATTAAGTTCTGCTCATATCTTTATTTATATTTTTTCTATGTTCTCAGGTTTTATTCTTTTGATCTTCTGATGTCAATTAAAACACTTGGTTATTCATTTTAATAAATCTTTTTACTTATAAAGATTTGAACTTTTGAAGATTCCAGCTTACTTGTAAGTTTCTAAGGGTCAGGTGCTCTCCTTTTTTGCTGTCCTAAGGCTTAGTTCACCATATAGCAATGTATATATTGACATATTTTCCCCTCGACTTTCTGTGATTTCCTACATCTCACCTTTCTTTGCAGACAAGCCATTTGAAATACCCTTAACTTATTTCACAGCCAATAAGTCTTTGAAATAATGTGTATTTTTGAGAGAAATCTTCTTATATCATTAGGCAGAAAATCTGACCTGCCATAGTTTTCAAAACAGCATAATTTCACTCTTCTCAATGATTAATCTGTTGTATTACACAACCTTGGGTATTTAGCTTTATCAATGACATGTACTTTACAAATGTTTTAGAGATCCTACCAGTCTTTGAAAACATCCTTGTTCCTTGTTCCAGTTCCAGTTTTATGTATATTTTCTGCCTTGCACCTGATTATTCCAACATCTGATGGATGGCCTTGGGAAACTAATTCTCATATTGATTGTTTTTGCTGATTGTCTCCACTTGTAGCTGATTTCTTCATTATTGTGTAAATTTAGATCATGAGCTCATGTTTAGCTATACAGCTGACATTGTAACAGGCTTAAGTGTGAACGCTCGTAAGCTTCAGGAGAAAGTCGGCAAAGATTTATTTGTGTCCCTCCGATGAGTTGCACGCAAGGACCCCATTTTTTAGAAGTGTTGGTCCAATACTCCCTCTAGAGGCAGGGGATTCAGACAGGGCTGCTTTGCGGCCCCCGATCGGGGGCAGCGGCTGTGGTCGACCTGTGGTCAGGGCAGGAGCCTCTCCGCGTTGGTCCCAGGGACCCATCTGCCTGCGAACTTCGGTCACCTGGCAGGAAGTTACGATGCCCAGTCCTATGGTTAGCTGTGCAGCGAGGTGTACTGCGAGGACACGTTCCACACACACTTCAACAAAGAGGGCGGCCTGAGTGGAAAGGTGAGTGTTTGGGAAGCTGTGCGGACAAAGAAGGCGCCCTTTGGCCTGGGCCAAATGCTTGTGACACACCCCTGGGCCTGCTGGCCTCTGAGGGCCCTGCCCTGGGCCCCCTGCTCCCCTGCCCTTTGTTCAGTCACAGCAGAGATGGCCACACCCACTCCCTCAGTGAGGGCAGTGTTCCAACCTCCTTCAGCCCCGCCCCCTCTCCGCAGGTTACCATGGACTACAGATGCTGCATTCTGAGGCCAGGGCGTTCCGAGAATGCCAAGGGCAGACATGATGACCTTCAATGATTTCCTCTTGTGTCAGTTTTGGTCAACTTTAGGAGCTAGGAAATGGTCCCCTTTACAGAAATGTTCAAATTTACTGGCATTTCATATATTCTCTGCTATAACATTGTCCTGATTCTTTCTGTATATTCTTTACTTATGTTTTTGTTTTCCTTAATCAAAGTGTGTCTTTTAAATCTTTTCAAAGAATATTCTTTGGACTTACTAAATCACCTCAATTTTATACGTTTTCTGTTGTATTAAGTTCTGCTCATATCTTTATTTATATTTTTTCTATGTTCTCAGGGTTTGTTGTTTTGATCATCTGATGTCAATTAAAACACTTGGTTATTCATTTTAATAAATATTTTTACTTATAAAGATTTGAACTTTTGAAGATTCCAGCTTACTTGTAAGTTTCTAAGGGTCAGGTCCTCTCCATTGTTGCTGGCCTAAGGCTTAGTTCACCATATAGCAATGTATATATTGACATATTTTCCCCTCGACTTTCTGTGATTCCCTACATCTCACCTTTCTTTGCAGACAAGCCATTTGAAATACCCTTCACTTATTTCACAGCCAATAAGTCTTTGAAATAATGTGTATTTTTGAGAGAAATCTTCTTATATCATTAGGCAGAAAATCTGACCTGCCATAGTTTTCAAAACAGCATAATTTCACTCTTCTCAATGATTAATCTGTTGTATTACACAACCTTTGAGTATTTAGCTTTATCAATGACATGTACTTTACAAATGTTTTAGAGATCCTACCAGTCTTTGAAAACATCCTTGTTCCTTGTTCCAGTTCCAGTTTTATGTATATATTCTGCCTTGCACCTGATTATTCCAACATCTGATGGGTGGCCTTGGGAAACTAATTCTCATATTGATTGTTTTTGCTGATTGTCTCCCCTTGTAGCTGATTTCTTCATTATTGTGTAAATTTAGATCATGAGCTCATGTTTAGCTAAACCGCTGACATTGTATCAGGCTTAAGTGTGAACGCTCGTAAGCTCCAGGAGAAAGTCGGCAACGATTTATTTGTGTCCCTCCGATGAGTTGCCCGCAAGGACCCCATTTTTTAGAAGTGTTGGCCCAATACTCCCTCTAGAGGCAGGGGATTCAGACAGGGCTGCTTTGCGGCCCCCGATCGGGGGCAGCGGCTGTGGTCGACCTGTGGTCAGGGCAGGAGCCTCTCCGCGTTGGTCCCAGTGACCCATCTGCCTGCGAACTTCGGTCACCTGGCAGGAAGGTACGATGCCCAGTCCTATGGTTAGCTGTGCAGCGAGGTGTACTGCGAGGACACGTTCCACACACACTTCAACAAAGAGGGCGGCCTGAGTGGAAATGTGAGTGTTTGGGAAGCTGTGCGGACAAAGAAGGTGCCCTTTGGCCTGGGCCAAATGCTTGTGACACACCCCTGGGCCTGCTGGCCTCTGAGGGCCCTGCCCTGGGCCCCCTGCTCCCCTGCCCTTTGTTCAGTCACAGCAGAGATGGCCACACCCACTCCCTCAGTGAGGGCAGTGTTCCAACCTCCTTCAGCCCCGCCCCCTCTCCGCAGGTTACCATGGACTACCGATGCTGCATTCTGAGGCCAGGGCGTTCCGAGAATGCCAAGGGCAGACATGATGACCTTCAATGATTTCCTCTTGTGTCAGTTTTGGTCAACTTTAGGAGCTAGGAAATGGTCCCCTTTACAGAAATGTTCAAATTTACTGGCATTTCATATATTCTCTGCTATAACATTGTCCTGATTCTTTCTGTATATTCTTTACTTATGTTTTTGTTTTCCTTAATCAAAGTGTGTCTTTTAAATCTTTTCAAAGAATATTCTTTGGACTTACTAAATCACCTCAATTTTATACGTTTTCTGTTGTATTAAGTTCTGCTCATATCTTTATTTATATTTTTTCTATGTTCTCAGGGTTTGTTGTTTTGATCATCTGATGTCAATTAAAACACTTGGTTATTCATTTTAATAAATCTTTTTACTTATAAAGATTTGAACTTTTGAAGATTCCAGCTTACTTGTAAGTTTCTAAGGGTCAGGTCCTCTCCATTGTTGCTGGCCTAAGGCTTAGTTCACCATATAGCAATGTATATATTGACATATTTTCCCCTCGACTTTCTGTGATTCCCTACATCTCACCTTTCTTTGCAGACAAGCCATTTGAAATACCCTTCACTTATTTCACAGCCAATAAGTCTTTGAAATAATGTGTATTTTTGAGAGAAATCTTCTTATATCATTAGGCAGAAAATCTGACCTGCCATAGTTTGCAAAACAGCATAATTTCACTCTTCTCAATGATTAATCTGTTGTATTACACAACCTTTGAGTATTTAGCTTTATCAATGACATGTACTTTACAAATGTTTTAGAGATCCTACCAGTCTTTGAAAACATCCTTGTTCCTTGTTCCAGTTCCAGTTTTATGTATATATTCTGCCTTGCACCTGATTATTCCAACATCTGATGGGTGGCCTTGGGAAACTAATTCTCATATTGATTGTTTTTGCTGATTGTCTCCCCTTGTAGCTGATTTCTTCATTATTGTGTAAATTTAGATCATGAGCTCATGTTTAGCTAAACAGCTGACATTGTAAAAGGCTTAAGTGTGAACCCTCGTAGGCTTCAGGAGAAAGTCGGCAAAGATTTTTTTGTGTCCCTCCGATGAGTTGCCCGCAAGGACCCCATTTTTTAGAAGTGTTGGTCCAATACTCCCTCTAGAGGCAGGGGATTCAGACAGGGCTGCTTTGCAACCCCCGATCTGGGGCAGCGGATGTGGTCGACCTGTGGTCAGGGCAGGAGCCTCTCCGCGTTGGTCCCAGTGACCCATCTGCCTGCGAACTTCGGTCCCCTGGCAGGAAGGTACGATGCCCAGTCCTATGGTTAGCTGTGCAGCGAGGTGTACTGCGAGGACACGTTCCACACACACTTCAACAAAGAGGGCGGCCTGAGTGGAAATGTGAGTGTTTGGGAAGCTGTGCAGACAAAGAAGGCGCCCTTTGGCCTGGGCCAAATGCTTGTGACACTCCCCTGGTCCTGCCGGGCTCTGAGGGCCCTGCCCTGGGCCCCCTGCTCCCCTGCCCTTTGTTCAGTCACAGCAGAGATGGCCACTCCCACTCCCTCAGTGAGGGAAGTGTTCCAACCTCCTTCAGCCCCGCTCCCTCTCCGCAGGTTACCATGGACTACCGATGCTGCATTCTGAGGCCAGGGCGTTCCAAGAATGCCAAGGGCAGACATGATGACCTTCAATGATTTCCTCTTGTGTCAGTTTTGGTCAACTTTAGGAGCTAGGAAATGGTCCCCTTTACAGAAATGTTCAAATTTACTGGCATTTCATATATTCTCTGCTATAACATTGTCCTGATTCTTTCTGTATATTCTTTACATATGTTTATGTTTTCCTTAATCAAAGTGTGTCTTTTAAATCTTTTCAAAGAATATTCTTTGGACTTACTAAATCACCTCAATTTTATACGTTTTCTGTTGTATTAAGTTCTGCTCATATCTTTATTTATATTTTTTCTATGTTCTCAGGGTTTGTTGTTCTGATCATCTGATGTCAATTAAAACACTTGGTTATTCATTTTAATAAATCTTTTTACTTATAAAGATTTGAACTTTTGAAGATTCCAGCTTACTTGTAAGTTTCTAAGGGTCAGGTCCTCTCCATTGTTGCTGGCCTAAGGCTTAGTTCACCATATAGCAATGTATATATTGACATATTTTCCCCTCGACTTTCTGTGATTCCCTACATCTCACCTTTCTTTGCAGACAAGCCATTTGAAATACCCTTCACTTATTTCACAGCCAATAAGTCTTTGAAATAATGTGTATTTTTGAGAGAAATCTTCTTATATCATTAGGCAGAAAATCTGACCTGCCATAGTTTTCAAAACAGCATAATTTCACTCTTCTCAATGATTAATCTGTTGTATTACACAACCTTTGAGTATTTAGCTTTATCAATGACATGTACTTTACAAATGTTTTAGAGATCCTACCAGTCTTTGAAAACATCCTTGTTCCTTGTTCCAGTTCCAGTTTTATGTATATATTCTGCCTTGCACCTGATTATTCCAACATCTGATGGGTGGCCTTGGGAAACTAATTCTCATATTGATTGTTTTTGCTGATTGTCTCCCCTTGTAGCTGATTTCTTCATTATTGTGTAAATTTAGATCATGAGCTCATGTTTAGCTAAACAGCTGACATTGTAAAAGGCTTAAGTGTGAACGCTCGTAAGCTTCAGGAGAAAGTCGGCAAAGATTTTTTTGTGTCCCTCCGATGAGTTGCCCGCAAGGACCCCATTTTTTAGAAGTGTTGGTCCAATACTCCCTCTAGAGGCAGGGGATTCAGACAGGGCTGCTTTGCAACCCCCGATCTGGGGCAGCGGCTGTGGTCGACCTGTGGTCAGGGCAGGAGCCTCTCCGCGTTGGTCCCAGTGACCCATCTGCCTGCGAACTTCGGTCACCTGGCAGGAAGGTACGATGCCCAGTCCTATGGTTAGCTGTGCAGCGATGTGTACTGCGAGGACACGTTCCACACACACTTCAACAAAGAGGGCGGCCTGAGTGGAAATGTGAGTGTTTGGGAAGCTGTGCGGACAAAGAAGGTGCCCTTTGGCCTGGGCCAAATGCTTGTGACACACCCCTGGGCCTGCTGGCCTCTGAGGGCCCTGCCCTGGGCCCCCTGCTCCCCTGCCCTTTGTTCAGTCACAGCAGAGATGGCCACACCCACTCCCTCAGTGAGGGCAGTGTTCCAACCTCCTTCAGCCCCGCCCCCTCTCCGCAGGTTACCATGGACTACCGATGCTGCATTCTGAGGCCAGGGCGTTCCGAGAATGCCAAGGGCAGACATGATGACCTTCAATGATTTCCTCTTGTGTCAGTTTTGGTCAACTTTAGGAGCTAGGAAATGGTCCCCTTTACAGAAATGTTCAAATTTACTGGCATTTCATATATTCTCTGCTATAACATTGTCCTGATTCTTTCTGTATATTCTTTACTTATGTTTTTGTTTTCCTTAATCAAAGTGTGTCTTTTAAATCTTTTCAAAGAATATTCTTTGGACTTACTAAATCACCTCAATTTTATACGTTTTCTGTTGTATTAAGTTCTGCTCATATCTTTATTTATATTTTTTCTATGTTCTCAGGGTTTGTTGTTTTGATCATCTGATGTCAATTAAAACACTTGGTTATTCATTTTAATAAATCTTTTTACTTATAAAGATTTGAACTTTTGAAGATTCCAGCTTACTTGTAAGTTTCTAAGGGTCAGGTCCTCTCCATTGTTGCTGGCCTAAGGCTTAGTTCACCATATAGCAATGTATATATTGACATATTTTCCCCTCGACTTTCTGTGATTCCCTACATCTCACCTTTCTTTGCAGACAAGCCATTTGAAATACCCTTCACTTATTTCACAGCCAATAAGTCTTTGAAATAATGTGTATTTTTGAGAGAAATCTTCTTATATCATTAGGCAGAAAATCTGACCTGCCATAGTTTTCAAAACAGCATAATTTCACTCTTCTCAATGATTAATCTGTTGTATTACACAACCTTTGAGTATTTACCTTTATCAATGACATGTACTTTACAAATGTTTTAGAGATCCTACCAGTCTTTGAAAACATCCTTGTTGCTTGTTTCAGTTCCAGTTTTATGTATATTTTCTGCCTTGCACCTGATTATTCCAACATCTGATGGATGGCCTTGGGAAACTAATTCTCATATTGATTGTTTTTGCTGATTGTCTCCACTTGTAGCTGATTTCTTCATTATTGTGTAAATTTAGATCATGAGCTCATGTTTAGCTAAACAGCTGACATTGTAACAGGCATAAGTGTGAACGCTCGTAAGCTTCAGGAGAAAGTCGGCAAAGATTTATTTGTGTCCCTCCGATGAGTTGCCCGCAAGGACCCCATTTTTTAGAAGTGTTGGTCCAATACTCCCTCTAGAGGCAGGGGATTCAGATAGGGCTGCTTTGCGGCCCCCGATCGGGGGCAGCGGCTGTGGTCGACCTGTGGTCAGGGCAGGAGCCTCTCCGCGTTGGTCCCAGGGACCCATCTGCCTGCGAACTTCGGTCACCTGGCAGGAAGGTACGATGCCCAGTCCTATGGTTAGCTGTGCAGCGAGGTGTACTGCGAGGACACGTTCCACACACACTTCAACAAAGAGGGCGGCCTGAGTGGAAAGGTGAGTGTTTGGGAAGCTGTGCGGACAAAGAAGGCGCCCTTTGGCCTGGGCCAAATGCTTGTGACACTCCCCTGGTCCTGCCGGGCTCTGAGGGCCCTGCCCTGGGCCCCCTGCTCCCCTGCCCTTTGTTCAGTCACAGCAGAGATGGCCACACCCACTCCCTCAGTGAGGGCAGTGTTCCAACCTCCTTCAGCCCCGCCCCCCCTCCGCAGGTTACCATGGACTACCGATGCTGCATTCTGAGGCCAGGGCGTTCCAAGAATGCCAAGGGCAGACATGATGACCTTCAATGGTTTCCTCTTGTGTCAGTTTTGGTCAACTTTAGGAGCTAGGAAATGGTCCCCTTTACAGAAATGTTCAAATTTACTGGCATTTCATATATTCTCTGCTATAACATTGTCCTGATTCTTTCTGTATATTCTTTACATATGTTTATGTTTTCCTTAATCAAAGTGTGTCTTTTAAATCTTTTCAAAGAATATTCTTTGGACTTACTAAATCACCTCAATTTTATACGTTTTCTGTTGTATTAAGTTCTGCTCATAACTTTATTTATATTTTTTCTATGTTCTCAGGGTTTGTTGTTTTGATCATCTGATATCAATTAAAACACTTGGTTATTCATTTTAATAAACCTTTTTACTTAGAAAGATTTGAACTTTTGAAGATTCCAGCTTACTTGTAAGTTTCTAAGGGTCAGGTCCTCTCCATTGTTGCTGGCCTAAGGCTTAGTTCACCATATAGCAATGTATATATTGACATATTTTCCCCTCGACTTTCTGTGATTCCCTACATCTCACCTTTCTTTGCAGACAAGCCATTTGAAATACCCTTCACTTATTTCACAGCCAATAAGTCTTTGAAATAATGTGTATATTTGAGAGAAATCTTCTTATATCATTAGGCAGAAAATCTGACCTGCCATAGTTTTCAAAACAGCATAATTTCACTCTTCTCAATGATTAATCTGTTGTATTACACAACCTTTGAGTATTTAGCTTTATCAATGACATGTACTTTACAAATGTTTTAGAGATCCTACCAGTCTTTGAAAACATCCTTGTTCCTTGTTCCAGTTCCAGTTTTATGTATATATTCTGCCTTGCACCTGATTATTCCAACATCTGATGGGTGGCCTTTGGAAACTAATTCTCATATTGATTGTTTTTGCTGATTGTCTCCCTTTGTAGCTGATTTCTTCATTATTGTGTAAATTTAGATCATGAGCTCATGTTTAGCTAAACAGCTGACATTGTAAAAGGCTTAAGTGTGAACGCTCGTAAGCTTAAGGAGAAAGTTGGCAAAGATTTTTTGTGTCCCTCTGATGAGTTGCCCGCAAGGACCCCATTTTTTAGAAGTGTTGGTCCAATACTCCCTCTAGAGGCAGGGGATTCAGACAGGGCTGCTTTGCAACCCCCGATCTGGGGCAGCGGCTGTGGTCGACCTGTGGTCAGGGCAGGAGCCTCTCCGCGTTGGTCCCAGTGACCCATCTGCCTGCGAACTTCGGTCACGTGGCAGGAAGGTATGATGCCCAGTCCTATCGTTAGCTGTGCAGCGAGGTGTACTGCGAGGACACGTTCCACACACACTTCAACAAAGAGGGCGGCCTGAGTGGAAATGTGAGTGTTTGGGAAGCTGTGCAGACAAAGAAGGCGCCCTTTGGCCTGGGCCAAATGCTTGTGACACTCCCCTGGTCCTGCCGGGCTCTGAGGGCCCTGCCCTGGGCCCCCTGCTCCCCTGCCCTTTGTTCAGTCACAGCAGAGATGGCCACACCCACTCCCTCAGTGAGGGCAGTGTTCCAACCTCCTTCAGCTCCACCCCCTCTCCGCAGGTTACCATGGACTACCGATGCTGCATTCTGAGGCCAGGACGTTCCAAGAATGCCAAGGGCAGACATGATGACCTTCAATGATTTCCTCTTGTGTCAGTTTTGGTCAACTTTAGGAGCTAGGAAATGGTCCCCTTTACAGAAATGTTCAAATTTACTGGCATTTCATATATTCTCTGCTATAACATTGTCCTGATTCTTTCTGTATATTCTTTACATATGTTTATGTTTTCCTTAATCAAAGTGTGTCTTTTAAATCTTTTCAAAGAATATTCTTTGGACTTACTAAATCACCTCAATTTTATACGTTTTCTGTTGTATTCAGTTCTGCTCATATCTTTATTTATATTTTTTCTATGTTCTCAGGGTTTGTTGTTTTGATCATCTGATGTCAATTAAAACACTTGGTTATTCATTTTAATAAATCTTTTTACTTAGAAATATTTGAACTTTTGAAGATTCCAGCTTACTTGTAAGTTTCTAAGGGTCAGGTCCTCTCCATTGTTGCTGGCCTAAGGCTTAGTTCACCATATAGCAATGTATATATTGACATATTTTCCCCTCGACTTTCTGTGATTCCCTACATCTCACCTTTCTTTGCAGACAAGCCATTTGAAATACCCTTCACTTATTTCACAGCCAATAAGTCTTTGAAATAATGTGTATTTTTGAGAGAAATCTTCTTATATCATTAGGCAGAAAATCTGACCTGCCATAGTTTTCAAAACAGCATAATTTCACTCTTCTCAATGATTAATCTGTTGTATTACACAACCTTTGAGTATTTAGCTTTATCAATGACATGTACTTTACAAATGTTTTAGAGATCCTACCAGTCTTAGTAAACATCCTTGTTCCTTGTTTCAGTTCCAGTTTTATGTATATTTTCTGCCTTGCACCTGATTATTCCAACATCTGATGGATGGCCTTGGGAAACTAATTCTCATATTGATTGTTTTTGCTGATTGTCTCCACTTGTAGCTGATTTCTTCATTATTGTGTAAATTTAGATCATGAGCTCATGTTTAGCTAAACAGCTGACATTGTATCAGGCTTAAGTGTGAACGCTCGTAAGCTCCAGGAGAAAGTCGGCAACGATTTATTTGTGTCCCTCCGATGAGTTGCCCGCAAGGACCCCATTTTTTAGAAGTGTTGGTCCAATACTCCCTTTAGAGGCAGGGGATTCAGACAGGGCTGCTTTGCGGCCCCCGATCGGGGGCAGCGGCTGTGGTCGACCTGTGGTCAGGGCAGGAGCCTCTCCGCGTTGGTCCCAGGGACCCATCTGCCTGCGAACTTCACTCACCTGGCAGGAAGGTACGATGCCCAGTCCTATGGTTAGCTGTGCAGCGAGGTGTACTGCGAGGACACGTTCCACACACACTTCACCAAAGAGGGCGGCCTGAGTGGAAATGTGAGTGTTTGGGAAGCTGTGCGGACAAAGAAGGTGCCCTTTGGCCTGGGCCAAATGCTTGTGACACACCCCTGGGCCTGCTGGCCTCTGAGGGCCCTGCCCTGGGCCCCCTGCTCCCCTGCCCTTTGTTCAGTCACAGCAGAGATGGCCACACACACTCCCTCAGTGAGGGCAGTGTTCCAACCTCCTTCAGCCCCGCCCCCTCTCCGCAGGTTACCATGGACTACCGATGCTGCATTCTGAGGCCAGGGCGTTCCGAGAATGCCAAGGGCAGACATGATGACCTTCAATGATTTCCTCTTGTGTCAGTTTTGGTCAACTTTAGGAGCTAGGAAATGGTCCCCTTTACAGAAATGTTCAAATTTACTGGCATTTCATATATTCTCTGCTATAACATTGTCCTGATTCTTTCTGTATATTCTTTACTTATGTTTTTGTTTTCCTTAATCAAAGTGTGTCTTTTAAATCTTTTCAAAGAATATTCTTTGGACTTACTAAATCACCTCAATTTTATACGTTTTCTGTTGTATTAAGTTCTGCTCATTTCTTTATTTATATTTTTTCTATGTTCTCAGGGTTTGTTGTTTTGATCATCTGATATCAATTAAAACACTTGGTTATTCATTTTAATAAATCTTTTTACTTATAAAGATTTGAACTTTTGAAGATTCCAGCTTACTTGTAAGTTTCTAAGGGTCAGGTCCTCTCCATTGTTGCTGGCCTAAGGCTTAGTTCACCATATAGCAATGTATATATTGACATATTTCCCCTCGACTTTCTGTGATTCCCTACATCTCACCTTTCTTTGCAGACAAGCCATTTGAAATACCCTTCACTTATTTCACAGCCAATAAGTCTTTGAAATAATGTGTATTTTTGAGAGAAATCTTCTTATATCATTAGGCAGAAAATCTGACCTGCCATAGTTTTCAAAACAGCATAATTTCACTCTTCTCAATGATTAATCTGTTGTATTACACAACCTTTGAGTATTTAGCTTTATCAATGACATGTACTTTACAAATGTTTTAGAGATCCTACCAGTCTTTGAAAACATCCTTGTTCCTTGTTCCAGTTCCAGTTTTATGTATATATTCTGCCTTGCACCTGATTATTCCAACATCTGATGGGTGGCCTTGGGAAACTAATTCTCATATTGATTGTTTTTGCTGATTGTCTCCCCTTGTAGCTGATTTCTTCATTATTGTGTAAATTTAGATCATGAGCTCATGTTTAGCTAAACAGCTGACATTGTAAAAGGCTTAAGTGTGAACGCTCGTAAGCTTCAGGAGAAAGTCGGCAAAGATTTTTTTGTGTCCCTCCGATGAGTTGCCCGCAAGGACCCCATTTTTTAGAAGTGTTGGTCCAATACTCCCTCTAGAGGCAGGGGATTCAGACAGGGCTGCTTTGCAACCCCCGATCTGGGGCAGCGGATGTGGTCGACCTGTGGTCAGGGCAGGAGCCTCTCCGCGTTGGTCCCAGTGACCCATCTGCCTGCGAACTTCGGTCCCCTGGCAGGAAGGTACGATGCCCAGTCCTATGGTTAGCTGTGCAGCGAGGTGTACTGCGAGGACACGTTCCACACACACTTCAACAAAGAGGGCGGCCTGAGTGGAAATGTGAGTGTTTGGGAAGCTGTGCAGACAAAGAAGGCGCCCTTTGGCCTGGGCCAAATGCTTGTGACACTCCCCTGGTCCTGCCGGGCTCTGAGGGCCCTGCCCTGGGCCCCCTGCTCCCCTGCCCTTTGTTCAGTCACAGCAGAGATGGCCACTCCCACTCCCTCAGTGAGGGAAGTGTTCCAACCTCCTTCAGCCCCGCTCCCTCTCCGCAGGTTACCATGGACTACCGATGCTGCATTCTGAGGCCAGGGCGTTCCAAGAATGCCAAGGGCAGACATGATGACCTTCAATGATTTCCTCTTGTGTCAGTTTTGGTCAACTTTAGGAGCTAGGAAATGGTCCCCTTTACAGAAATGTTCAAATTTACTGGCATTTCATATATTCTCTGCTATAACATTGTCCTGATTCTTTCTGTATATTCTTTACATATGTTTATGTTTTCCTTAATCAAAGTGTGTCTTTTAAATCTTTTCAAAGAATATTCTTTGGACTTACTAAATCACCTCAATTTTATACGTTTTCTGTTGTATTAAGTTCTGCTCATATCTTTATTTATATTTTTTCTATGTTCTCAGGGTTTGTTGTTCTGATCATCTGATGTCAATTAAAACACTTGGTTATTCATTTTAATAAATCTTTTTACTTATAAAGATTTGAACTTTTGAAGATTCCAGCTTACTTGTAAGTTTCTAAGGGTCAGGTCCTCTCCATTGTTGCTGGCCTAAGGCTTAGTTCACCATATAGCAATGTATATATTGACATATTTTCCCCTCGACTTTCTGTGATTCCCTACATCTCACCTTTCTTTGCAGACAAGCCATTTGAAATACCCTTCACTTATTTCACAGCCAATAAGTCTTTGAAATAATGTGTATTTTTGAGAGAAATCTTCTTATATCATTAGGCAGAAAATCTGACCTGCCATAGTTTTCAAAACAGCATAATTTCACTCTTCTCAATGATTAATCTGTTGTATTACACAACCTTTGAGTATTTAGCTTTATCAATGACATGTACTTTACAAATGTTTTAGAGATCCTACCAGTCTTTGAAAACATCCTTGTTCCTTGTTCCAGTTCCAGTTTTATGTATATATTCTGCCTTGCACCTGATTATTCCAACATCTGATGGGTGGCCTTGGGAAACTAATTCTCATATTGATTGTTTTTGCTGATTGTCTCCCCTTGTAGCTGATTTCTTCATTATTGTGTAAATTTAGATCATGAGCTCATGTTTAGCTAAACAGCTGACATTGTAAAAGGCTTAAGTGTGAACGCTCGTAAGCTTCAGGAGAAAGTCGGCAAAGATTTTTTTGTGTCCCTCCGATGAGTTGCCCGCAAGGACCCCATTTTTTAGAAGTGTTGGTCCAATACTCCCTCTAGAGGCAGGGGATTCAGACAGGGCTGCTTTGCAACCCCCGATCTGGGGCAGCGGCTGTGGTCGACCTGTGGTCAGGGCAGGAGCCTCTCCGCGTTGGTCCCAGTGACCCATCTGCCTGCGAACTTCGGTCACCTGGCAGGAAGGTACGATGCCCAGTCCTATGGTTAGCTGTGCAGCGATGTGTACTGCGAGGACACGTTCCACACACACTTCAACAAAGAGGGCGGCCTGAGTGGAAATGTGAGTGTTTGGGAAGCTGTGCGGACAAAGAAGGTGCCCTTTGGCCTGGGCCAAATGCTTGTGACACACCCCTGGGCCTGCTGGCCTCTGAGGGCCCTGCCCTGGGCCCCCTGCTCCCCTGCCCTTTGTTCAGTCACAGCAGAGATGGCCACACCCACTCCCTCAGTGAGGGCAGTGTTCCAACCTCCTTCAGCCCCGCCCCCTCTCCGCAGGTTACCATGGACTACCGATGCTGCATTCTGAGGCCAGGGCGTTCCGAGAATGCCAAGGGCAGACATGATGACCTTCAATGATTTCCTCTTGTGTCAGTTTTGGTCAACTTTAGGAGCTAGGAAATGGTCCCCTTTACAGAAATGTTCAAATTTACTGGCATTTCATATATTCTCTGCTATAACATTGTCCTGATTCTTTCTGTATATTCTTTACTTATGTTTTTGTTTTCCTTAATCAAAGTGTGTCTTTTAAATCTTTTCAAAGAATATTCTTTGGACTTACTAAATCACCTCAATTTTATACGTTTTCTGTTGTATTAAGTTCTGCTCATATCTTTATTTATATTTTTTCTATGTTCTCAGGGTTTGTTGTTTTGATCATCTGATGTCAATTAAAACACTTGGTTATTCATTTTAATAAATCTTTTTACTTATAAAGATTTGAACTTTTGAAGATTCCAGCTTACTTGTAAGTTTCTAAGGGTCAGGTCCTCTCCATTGTTGCTGGCCTAAGGCTTAGTTCACCATATAGCAATGTATATATTGACATATTTTCCCCTCGACTTTCTGTGATTCCCTACATCTCACCTTTCTTTGCAGACAAGCCATTTGAAATACCCTTCACTTATTTCACAGCCAATAAGTCTTTGAAATAATGTGTATTTTTGAGAGAAATCTTCTTATATCATTAGGCAGAAAATCTGACCTGCCATAGTTTTCAAAACAGCATAATTTCACTCTTCTCAATGATTAATCTGTTGTATTACACAACCTTTGAGTATTTACCTTTATCAATGACATGTACTTTACAAATGTTTTAGAGATCCTACCAGTCTTTGAAAACATCCTTGTTGCTTGTTTCAGTTCCAGTTTTATGTATATTTTCTGCCTTGCACCTGATTATTCCAACATCTGATGGATGGCCTTGGGAAACTAATTCTCATATTGATTGTTTTTGCTGATTGTCTCCACTTGTAGCTGATTTCTTCATTATTGTGTAAATTTAGATCATGAGCTCATGTTTAGCTAAACAGCTGACATTGTAACAGGCATAAGTGTGAACGCTCGTAAGCTTCAGGAGAAAGTCGGCAAAGATTTATTTGTGTCCCTCCGATGAGTTGCCCGCAAGGACCCCATTTTTTAGAAGTGTTGGTCCAATACTCCCTCTAGAGGCAGGGGATTCAGATAGGGCTGCTTTGCGGCCCCCGATCGGGGGCAGCGGCTGTGGTCGACCTGTGGTCAGGGCAGGAGCCTCTCCGCGTTGGTCCCAGGGACCCATCTGCCTGCGAACTTCGGTCACCTGGCAGGAAGGTACGATGCCCAGTCCTATGGTTAGCTGTGCAGCGAGGTGTACTGCGAGGACACGTTCCACACACACTTCAACAAAGAGGGCGGCCTGAGTGGAAAGGTGAGTGTTTGGGAAGCTGTGCGGACAAAGAAGGCGCCCTTTGGCCTGGGCCAAATGCTTGTGACACTCCCCTGGTCCTGCCGGGCTCTGAGGGCCCTGCCCTGGGCCCCCTGCTCCCCTGCCCTTTGTTCAGTCACAGCAGAGATGGCCACACCCACTCCCTCAGTGAGGGCAGTGTTCCAACCTCCTTCAGCCCCGCCCCCCCTCCGCAGGTTACCATGGACTACCGATGCTGCATTCTGAGGCCAGGGCGTTCCAAGAATGCCAAGGGCAGACATGATGACCTTCAATGGTTTCCTCTTGTGTCAGTTTTGGTCAACTTTAGGAGCTAGGAAATGGTCCCCTTTACAGAAATGTTCAAATTTACTGGCATTTCATATATTCTCTGCTATAACATTGTCCTGATTCTTTCTGTATATTCTTTACATATGTTTATGTTTTCCTTAATCAAAGTGTGTCTTTTAAATCTTTTCAAAGAATATTCTTTGGACTTACTAAATCACCTCAATTTTATACGTTTTCTGTTGTATTAAGTTCTGCTCATAACTTTATTTATATTTTTTCTATGTTCTCAGGGTTTGTTGTTTTGATCATCTGATATCAATTAAAACACTTGGTTATTCATTTTAATAAACCTTTTTACTTAGAAAGATTTGAACTTTTGAAGATTCCAGCTTACTTGTAAGTTTCTAAGGGTCAGGTCCTCTCCATTGTTGCTGGCCTAAGGCTTAGTTCACCATATAGCAATGTATATATTGACATATTTTCCCCTCGACTTTCTGTGATTCCCTACATCTCACCTTTCTTTGCAGACAAGCCATTTGAAATACCCTTCACTTATTTCACAGCCAATAAGTCTTTGAAATAATGTGTATATTTGAGAGAAATCTTCTTATATCATTAGGCAGAAAATCTGACCTGCCATAGTTTTCAAAACAGCATAATTTCACTCTTCTCAATGATTAATCTGTTGTATTACACAACCTTTGAGTATTTAGCTTTATCAATGACATGTACTTTACAAATGTTTTAGAGATCCTACCAGTCTTTGAAAACATCCTTGTTCCTTGTTCCAGTTCCAGTTTTATGTATATATTCTGCCTTGCACCTGATTATTCCAACATCTGATGGGTGGCCTTTGGAAACTAATTCTCATATTGATTGTTTTTGCTGATTGTCTCCCTTTGTAGCTGATTTCTTCATTATTGTGTAAATTTAGATCATGAGCTCATGTTTAGCTAAACAGCTGACATTGTAAAAGGCTTAAGTGTGAACGCTCGTAAGCTTAAGGAGAAAGTTGGCAAAGATTTTTTGTGTCCCTCTGATGAGTTGCCCGCAAGGACCCCATTTTTTAGAAGTGTTGGTCCAATACTCCCTCTAGAGGCAGGGGATTCAGACAGGGCTGCTTTGCAACCCCCGATCTGGGGCAGCGGCTGTGGTCGACCTGTGGTCAGGGCAGGAGCCTCTCCGCGTTGGTCCCAGTGACCCATCTGCCTGCGAACTTCGGTCACGTGGCAGGAAGGTATGATGCCCAGTCCTATCGTTAGCTGTGCAGCGAGGTGTACTGCGAGGACACGTTCCACACACACTTCAACAAAGAGGGCGGCCTGAGTGGAAATGTGAGTGTTTGGGAAGCTGTGCAGACAAAGAAGGCGCCCTTTGGCCTGGGCCAAATGCTTGTGACACTCCCCTGGTCCTGCCGGGCTCTGAGGGCCCTGCCCTGGGCCCCCTGCTCCCCTGCCCTTTGTTCAGTCACAGCAGAGATGGCCACACCCACTCCCTCAGTGAGGGCAGTGTTCCAACCTCCTTCAGCTCCACCCCCTCTCCGCAGGTTACCATGGACTACCGATGCTGCATTCTGAGGCCAGGACGTTCCAAGAATGCCAAGGGCAGACATGATGACCTTCAATGATTTCCTCTTGTGTCAGTTTTGGTCAACTTTAGGAGCTAGGAAATGGTCCCCTTTACAGAAATGTTCAAATTTACTGGCATTTCATATATTCTCTGCTATAACATTGTCCTGATTCTTTCTGTATATTCTTTACATATGTTTATGTTTTCCTTAATCAAAGTGTGTCTTTTAAATCTTTTCAAAGAATATTCTTTGGACTTACTAAATCACCTCAATTTTATACGTTTTCTGTTGTATTCAGTTCTGCTCATATCTTTATTTATATTTTTTCTATGTTCTCAGGGTTTGTTGTTTTGATCATCTGATGTCAATTAAAACACTTGGTTATTCATTTTAATAAATCTTTTTACTTAGAAATATTTGAACTTTTGAAGATTCCAGCTTACTTGTAAGTTTCTAAGGGTCAGGTCCTCTCCATTGTTGCTGGCCTAAGGCTTAGTTCACCATATAGCAATGTATATATTGACATATTTTCCCCTCGACTTTCTGTGATTCCCTACATCTCACCTTTCTTTGCAGACAAGCCATTTGAAATACCCTTCACTTATTTCACAGCCAATAAGTCTTTGAAATAATGTGTATTTTTGAGAGAAATCTTCTTATATCATTAGGCAGAAAATCTGACCTGCCATAGTTTTCAAAACAGCATAATTTCACTCTTCTCAATGATTAATCTGTTGTATTACACAACCTTTGAGTATTTAGCTTTATCAATGACATGTACTTTACAAATGTTTTAGAGATCCTACCAGTCTTAGTAAACATCCTTGTTCCTTGTTTCAGTTCCAGTTTTATGTATATTTTCTGCCTTGCACCTGATTATTCCAACATCTGATGGATGGCCTTGGGAAACTAATTCTCATATTGATTGTTTTTGCTGATTGTCTCCACTTGTAGCTGATTTCTTCATTATTGTGTAAATTTAGATCATGAGCTCATGTTTAGCTAAACAGCTGACATTGTATCAGGCTTAAGTGTGAACGCTCGTAAGCTCCAGGAGAAAGTCGGCAACGATTTATTTGTGTCCCTCCGATGAGTTGCCCGCAAGGACCCCATTTTTTAGAAGTGTTGGTCCAATACTCCCTTTAGAGGCAGGGGATTCAGACAGGGCTGCTTTGCGGCCCCCGATCGGGGGCAGCGGCTGTGGTCGACCTGTGGTCAGGGCAGGAGCCTCTCCGCGTTGGTCCCAGGGACCCATCTGCCTGCGAACTTCACTCACCTGGCAGGAAGGTACGATGCCCAGTCCTATGGTTAGCTGTGCAGCGAGGTGTACTGCGAGGACACGTTCCACACACACTTCACCAAAGAGGGCGGCCTGAGTGGAAATGTGAGTGTTTGGGAAGCTGTGCGGACAAAGAAGGTGCCCTTTGGCCTGGGCCAAATGCTTGTGACACACCCCTGGGCCTGCTGGCCTCTGAGGGCCCTGCCCTGGGCCCCCTGCTCCCCTGCCCTTTGTTCAGTCACAGCAGAGATGGCCACACACACTCCCTCAGTGAGGGCAGTGTTCCAACCTCCTTCAGCCCCGCCCCCTCTCCGCAGGTTACCATGGACTACCGATGCTGCATTCTGAGGCCAGGGCGTTCCGAGAATGCCAAGGGCAGACATGATGACCTTCAATGATTTCCTCTTGTGTCAGTTTTGGTCAACTTTAGGAGCTAGGAAATGGTCCCCTTTACAGAAATGTTCAAATTTACTGGCATTTCATATATTCTCTGCTATAACATTGTCCTGATTCTTTCTGTATATTCTTTACTTATGTTTTTGTTTTCCTTAATCAAAGTGTGTCTTTTAAATCTTTTCAAAGAATATTCTTTGGACTTACTAAATCACCTCAATTTTATACGTTTTCTGTTGTATTAAGTTCTGCTCATTTCTTTATTTATATTTTTTCTATGTTCTCAGGGTTTGTTGTTTTGATCATCTGATATCAATTAAAACACTTGGTTATTCATTTTAATAAATCTTTTTACTTATAAAGATTTGAACTTTTGAAGATTCCAGCTTACTTGTAAGTTTCTAAGGGTCAGGTCCTCTCCATTGTTGCTGGCCTAAGGCTTAGTTCACCATATAGCAATGTATATATTGACATATTTCCCCTCGACTTTCTGTGATTCCCTACATCTCACCTTTCTTTGCAGACAAGCCATTTGAAATACCCTTCACTTATTTCACAGCCAATAAGTCTTTGAAATAATGTGTATTTTTGAGAGAAATCTTCTTATATCATTAGGCAGAAAATCTGACCTGCCATAGTTTTCAAAACAGCATAATTTCACTCTTCTCAATGATTAATCTGTTGTATTACACAACCTTTGAGTATTTAGCTTTATCAATGACATGTACTTTACAAATGTTTTAGAGATCCTACCAGTCTTTGAAAACATCCTTGTTCCTTGTTCCAGTTCCAGTTTTATGTATATATTCTGCCTTGCACCTGATTATTCCAACATCTGATGGGTGGCCTTGGGAAACTAATTCTCATATTGATTGTTTTTGCTGATTGTCTCCCCTTGTAGCTGATTTCTTCATTATTGTGTAAATTTAGATCATGAGCTCATGTTTAGCTAAACAGCTGACATTGTAAAAGGCTTAAGTGTGAACGCTCGTAAGCTTCAGGAGAAAGTCGGCAAAGATTTTTTTGTGTCCCTCCGATGAGTTGCCCGCAAGGACCCCATTTTTTAGAAGTGTTGGTCCAATACTCCCTCTAGAGGCAGGGGATTCAGACAGGGCTGCTTTGCAACCCCCGATCTGGGGCAGCGGCTGTGGTCGACCTGTGGTCAGGGCAGGAGCCTCTCCGCGTTGGTCCCAGTGACCCATCTGCCTGCGAACTTCGGTCACCTGGCAGGAAGGTACGATGCCCAGTCCTATGGTTAGCTGTGCAGCGAGGTGTACTGCGAGGACACGTTCCACACACACTTCAACAAAGAGGGCGGCCTGAGTGGAAATGTGAGTGTTTGGGAAGCTGTGCAGACAAAGAAGGCGCCCTTTGGCCTGGGCCAAATGCTTGTGACACTCCCCTGGTCCTGCCGGGCTCTGAGGGCCCTGCCCTGGGCCCCCTGCTCCCCTGCCCTTTGTTCAGTCACAGCAGAGATGGCCACACCCACTCCCTCAGTGAGGGCAGTGTTCCAACCTCCTTCAGCCCCACCCCCTCTCCGCAGGTTACCATGGACTACCCATGCTGCATTCTGAGGCCAGGGCGTTCCAAGAATGCCAAGGGCAGACATGATGACCTTCAATGATTTCCTCTTGTGTCAGTTTTGGTCAACTTTAGGAGCTAGGAAATGGTCCCCTTTACAGAAATGTTCAAATTTACTGGCATTTCATATATTCTCTGCTATAACATTGTCCTGATTCTTTCTGTATATTCTTTACTTATGTTTTTGTTTTCCTTAATCAAAGTGTGTCTTTTAAATCTTTTCAAAGAATATTCTTTGGACTTACTAAATCACCTCAATTTTATACGTTTTCTGTTGTATTAAGTTCTGCTCATATCTTTATTTATATTTTTTCTATGTTCTCAGGGTTTGTTGTTTTGATCATCTGATGTCAATGAAAACACTTGGTTATTCATTTTAATAAATCTTTTTACTTATAAAGATTTGAACTTTTGAAGATTCCAGCTTACTTGTAAGTTTCTAAGGGTCAGGTCCTCTCCATTGTTGCTGGCCTAAGGCTTAGTTCACCATATAGCAATGTATATATTGACATATTTTCCCCTCGACTTTCTGTGATTCCCTACATCTCACCTTTCTTTGCAGACAAGCCATTTGAAATACCCTTCACTTATTTCACAGCCAATAAGTCTTTGAAATAATGTGTATTTTTGAGAGAAATCTTCTTATATCATTAGGCAGAAAATCTGACCTGCCATAGTTTTCAAAACAGCATAATTTCACTCTTCTCAATGATTAATCTGTTGTATTACACAACCTTTGAGTATTTAGCTTTATCAATGACATGTACTTTACAAATGTTTTAGAGATCCTACCAGTCTTTGAAAACATCCTTGTTGCTTGTTTCAGTTCCAGTTTTATGTATATTTTCTGCCTTGCACCTGATTATTCCAACATCTGATGGATGGCCTTGGGAAACTAATTCTCATATTGATTGTTTTTGCTGATTGTCTCCACTTGTAGCTGATTTCTTCATTATTGTGTAAATTTAGATCATGAGCTCATGTTTAGCTAAACAGCTGACATTGTAACAGGCATAAGTGTGAACGCTCGTAAGCTTCAGGAGAAAGTCGGCAAAGATTTATTTGTGTCCCTCCGATGAGTTGCCCGCAAGGACCCCATTTTTTAGAAGTGTTGGTCCAATACTCCCTCTAGAGGCAGGGGATTCAGACAGGGCTGCTTTGCGGCCCCCGATCGGGGGCAGCGGCTGTGGTCGACCTGTGGTCAGGGCAGGAGCCTCTCCGCGTTGGTCCCAGGGACCCATCTGCCTGCGAACTTCGGTCACCTGGCAGGAAGGTACGATGCCCAGTCCTATGGTTAGCTGTGCAGCGAGGTGTACTGCGAGGACACGTTCCACACACACTTCAACAAAGAGGGCGGCCTGAGTGGAAAGGTGAGTGTTTGGGAAGCTGTGCGGACAAAGAAGGCGCCCTTTGGCCTGGGCCAAATGCTTGTGACACTCCCCTGGTCCTGCCGGGCTCTTAGGGCCCTGCCCTGGGCCCCCTGCTCCCCTGCCCTTTGTTCAGTCACAGCAGAGATGGCCACACCCACTCCCTCAGTGAGGGCAGTGTTCCAACCTCCTTCAGCCCCGCCCCCCCTCCGCAGGTTACCATGGACTACCGATGCTGCATTCTGAGGCCAGGGCGTTCCAAGAATGCCAAGGGCAGACATGATGACCTTCAATGGTTTCCTCTTGTGTCAGTTTTGGTCAACTTTAGGAGCTAGGAAATGGTCCCCTTTACAGAAATGTTCAAATTTACTGGCATTTCATATATTCTCTGCTATAACATTGTCCTGATTCTTTCTGTATATTCTTTACATATGTTTATGTTTTCCTTAATCAAAGTGTGTCTTTTAAATCTTTTCAAAGAATATTCTTTGGACTTACTAAATCACCTCAATTTTATACGTTTTCTGTTGTATTAAGTTCTGCTCATAACTTTATTTATATTTTTTCTATGTTCTCAGGGTTTGTTGTTTTGATCATCTGATATCAATTAAAACACTTGGTTATTCATTTTAATAAACCTTTTTACTTAGAAAGATTTGAACTTTTGAAGATTCCAGCTTACTTGTAAGTTTCTAAGGGTCAGGTCCTCTCCATTGTTGCTGGCCTAAGGCTTAGTTCACCATATAGCAATGTATATATTGACATATTTTCCCCTCGACTTTCTGTGATTCCCGACATCTCACCTTTCTTTGCAGACAAGCCATTTGAAATACCCTTCACTTATTTCACAGCCAATAAGTCTTTGAAATAATGTGTATATTTGAGAGAAATCTTCTTATATCATTAGGCAGAAAATCTGACCTGCCATAGTTTTCAAAACAGCATAATTTCACTCTTCTCAATGATTAATCTGTTGTATTACACAACCTTTGAGTATTTAGCTTTATCAATGACATGTACTTTACAAATGTTTTAGAGATCCTACCAGTCTTTGAAAACATCCTTGTTCCTTGTTCCAGTTCCAGTTTTATGTATATATTCTGCCTTGCACCTGATTATTCCAACATCTGATGGGTGGCCTTGGGAAACTAATTCTCATATTGATTGTTTTTGCTGATTGTCTCCCCTTGTAGCTGATTTCTTCATTATTGTGTAAATTTAGATCATGAGCTCATGTTTAGCTAAACAGCTGACATTGTAAAAGGCTTAAGTGTGAACGCTCGTAAGCTTAAGGAGAAAGTCGGCAAAGATTTTTTTGTGTCCCTCTGATGAGTTGCCCGCAAGGACCCCATTTTTTAGAAGTGTTGGTCCAATACTCCCTCTAGAGGCAGGGGATTCAGACAGGGCTGCTTTGCAACCCCCGATCTGGGGCAGCGGCTGTGGTCGACCTGTGGTCAGGGCAGGAGCCTCTCCGCGTTGGTCCCAGTGACCCATCTGCCTGCGAACTTCGGTCACGTGGCAGGAAGGTATGATGCCTAGTCCTATCGTTAGCTGTGCAGCGAGGTGTACTGCGAGGACACGTTCCACACACACTTCAACAAAGAGGGCGGCCTGAGTGGAAATGTGAGTGTTTGGGAAGCTGTGCAGACAAAGAAGGCGCCCTTTGGCCTGGGCCAAATGCTTGTGACACTCCCCTGGTCCTGCCGGGCTCTGAGGGCCCTGCCCTGGGCCCCCTGCTCCCCTGCCCTTTGTTCAGTCACAGCAGAGATGGCCACACCCACTCCCTCAGTGAGGGCAGTGTTCCAACCTCCTTCAGCCCCACCCCCTCTCCGCAGGTTACCATGGACTACCGATGCTGCATTCTGAGGCCAGGACGTTCCAAGAATGCCAAGGGCAGACATGATGACCTTCAATGATTTCCTCTTGTGTCAGTTTTGGTCAACTTTAGGAGCTAGGAAATGGTCCCCTTTACAGAAATGTTCAAATTTACTGGCATTTCATATATTCTCTGCTATAACATTGTCCTGATTCTTTCTGTATATTCTTTACATATGTTTATGTTTTCCTTAATCACAGTGTGTCTTTTAAATCTTTTCAAAGAATATTCTTTGGACTTACTAAATCACCTCAATTTTATACGTTTTCTGTTGTATTCAGTTCTGCTCATATCTTTATTTATATTTTTTCTATGTTCTCAGGGTTTGTTGTTTTGATCATCTGATGTCAATTAAAACACTTGGTTATTCATTTTAATAAATCTTTTTACTTATAAAGATTTGAACTTTTGAAGATTCCAGCTTACTTGTAAGTTTCTAAGGGTCAGTTCCTCTCCATTGTTGCTGGCCTAAGGCTTAGTTCACCATATAGCAATGTATATATTGACATATTTTCCCCTCGACTTTCTGTGATTCCCTACATCTCACCTTTCTTTGCAGACAAGCCATTTGAAATACCCTTAACTTATTTCACAGCCAATAAGTCTTTGAAATAATGTGTATTTTTGAGAGAAATCTTCTTATATCATTAGGCAGAAAATCTGACCTGCCATAGTTTTCAAAACAGCATAATTTCACTCTTCTCAATGATTAATCTGTTGTATTACACAACCTTTGAGTATTTAGCTTTATCAATGACATGTACTTTACAAATGTTTTAGAGATCCTACCAGTCTTAGTAAACATCCTTGTTCCTTGTTTCAGTTCCAGTTTTATGTATATTTTCTGCCTTGCACCTGATTATTCCAACATCTGATGGATGGCCTTGGGAAACTAATTCTCATATTGATTGTTTTTGCTGATTGTCTCCACTTGTAGCTGATTTCTTCATTATTGTGTAAATTTAGATCATGAGCTCATGTTTAGCTAAACAGCTGACATTGTATCAGGCTTAAGTGTGAATGCTCGTAAGCTCCAGGAGAAAGTCGGCAACGATTTATTTGTGTCCCTCCGATGAGTTGCCCGCAAGGACCCCATTTTTTAGAAGTGTTGGTCCAATACTCCCTTTAGAGGCAGGGGATTCAGACAGGGCTGCTTTGCGGCCCCCGATCGGGGGCAGCGGCTGTGGTCGACCTGTGGTCAGGGCAGGAGGCTCTCTGCGTTGGTCCCAGGGACCCATCTGCCTGCGAACTTCAGTCACCTGGCAGGAAGGTACGATGCCCAGTCCTATGGTTAGCTGTGCAGCGAGGTGTACTGCGAGGACACGTTCCACACACACTTCACCAAAGAGGGCGGCCTGAGTGGAAATGTGAGTGTTTGGGAAGCTGTGCGGACAAAGAAGGTGCCCTTTGGCCTGGGCCAAATGCTTGTGACACACCCCTGGGCCTGCTGGCCTCTGAGGGCCCTGCCCTGGGCCCCCTGCTCCCCTGCCCTTTGTTCAGTCACAGCAGAGATGGCCACACCCACTCCCTCAGTGAGGGCAGTGTTCCAACCTCCTTCAGCCCCGCCCCCTCTCCGCAGGTTACCATGGACTACCGATGCTGCATTCTGAGGCCAGGGCGTTCCGAGAATGCCAAGGGCAGACATGATGACCTTCAATGATTTCCTCTTGTGTCAGTTTTGGTCAACTTTAGGAGCTAGGAAATGGTCCCCTTTACAGAAATGTTCAAATTTACTGGCATTTCATATATTCTCTGCTATAACATTGTCCTGATTCTTTCTGTATATTCTTTACTTATGTTTTTGTTTTCCTTAATCAAAGTGTGTCTTTTAAATCTTTTCAAAGAATATTCTTTGGACTTACTAAATCACCTCAATTTTATACGTTTTCTGTTGTATTAAGTTCTGCTCATATCTTTATTTATATTTTTTCTATGTTCTCAGGGTTTGTTGTTTTGATCATCTGATGTCAATTAAAACACTTGGTTATTCATTTTAATAAATCTTTTTACTTATAAAGATTTGAACTTTTGAAGATTCCAGCTTACTTGTAAGTTTCTAAGGGTCAGGTCCTCTCCATTGTTGCTGGCCTAAGGCTTAGTTCACCATATAGCAATGTATATATTGACATATTTCCCCTCGACTTTCTGTGATTCCCTACATCTCACCTTTCTTTGCAGACAAGCCATTTGAAATACCCTTCACTTATTTCACAGCCAATAAGTCTTTGAAATAATGTGTATTTTTGAGAGAAATCTTCTTATATCATTAGGCAGAAAATCTGACCTGCCATAGTTTTCAAAACAGCATAATTTCACTCTTCTCAATGATTAATCTGTTGTATTACACAACCTTTGAGTATTTAGCTTTATCAATGACATGTACTTTACAAATGTTTTAGAGATCCTACCAGTCTTTGAACACATCCTTGTTCCTTGTTCCAGTTCCAGTTTTATGTATATATTCTGCCTTGCACCTGATTATTCCAACATCTGATGGGTGGCCTTGGGAAACTAATTCTCATATTGATTGTTTTTGCTGATTGTCTCCCCTTGTAGCTGATTTCTTCATTATTGTGTAAATTTAGATCATGAGCTCATGTTTAGCTAAACAGCTGACATTGTAAAAGGCTTAAGTGTGAACGCTCGTAAGCTTCAGGAGAAAGTCGGCAAAGATTTTTTTGTGTCCCTCCGATGAGTTGCCCGCAAGGACCCCATTTTTTAGAAGTGTTGGTCCAATACTCCCTCTAGAGGCAGGGGATTCAGACAGGGCTGCTTTGCAACCCCCGATCGGGGGCAGCGGCTGTGGTTGACCTGTGGTCAGGGCAGGAGCCTCTCCGCGTTGGTCCCAGGGACCCATCTGCCTGCGAACTTCGGTCACCTGGCAGGAAGGTACGATGCCCAGTCCTATGGTTAGCTGTGCAGCGAGGTGTACTGCGAGGACATGTTCCACACACCCTTCAACAAAGAGGGAGGCCTGAGTGGAAAGGTGAGTGTTTGGGAAGCTGTGCGGACAAAGAAGGCGCCCTTTGGCCTGGGCCAAATGCTTGTGACACACCCCTGGGCCTGCTGGCCTCTGAGGGCCCTGCCGTGGGCCCCCTGCTCCCCTGCCCTTTGTTCAGTCACAGCAGAGATGGCCACACCCACTCCCTCAGTGAGGGCAGTGTTCCAACCTCCTTCAGCCCCGCCCCCTCTCCGCAGGTTACCATGGACTACCGATGCTGCATTCTGAGGCCAGGGCGTTCCGAGAATGCCAGGGGCAGACATGATGACCTTCAATGATTTCCTCTTGTGTCAGTTTTGGTCAACTTTAGGAGCTAGGAAATGGTCCCCTTTACAGAAATGTTCAAATTTACTGGCATTTCATATATTCTCTGCTATAACATTGTCCTGATTCTTTCTGTATATTCTTTACTTATGTTTTTGTTTTCCTTAATCAAAGTGTGTCTTTTAAATCTTTTCAAAGAATATTCTTTGGACTTACTAAATCACCTCAATTTTATACGTTTTCTGTTGTATTAAGTTCTGCTCATATCTTTATTTATATTTTTTCTATGTTCTCAGGGTTTGTTGTTTTGATCATCTGATGTCAATTAAAACACTTGGTTATTCATTTTAATAAATCTTTTTACTTATAAAGATTTGAACTTTTGAAGATTCCAGCTTACTTGTAAGTTTCTAAGGGTCAGGTCCTCTCCATTGTTGCTGGCCTAAGGCTTAGTTCACCATATAGCAATGTATATATTGACATATTTTCCCCTCGACTTTCTGTGATTCCCTACATCTCACCTTTCTTTGCAGACAAGCCATTTGAAATACCCTTCACTTATTTCACAGCCAATAAGTCTTTGAAATAATGTGTATTTTTGAGAGAAATCTTCTTATATCATTAGGCAGAAAATCTGACCTGCCATAGTTTTCAAAACAGCATAATTTCACTCTTCTCAATGATTAATCTGTTGTATTACACAACCTTTGAGTATTTACCTTTATCAATGACATGTACTTTACAAATGTTTTAGAGATCCTACCAGTCTTTGAAAACATCCTTGTTGCTTGTTTCAGTTCCAGTTTTATGTATATTTTCTGCCTTGCACCTGATTATTCCAACATCTGATGGATGGCCTTGGGAAACTAATTCTCATATTGATTGTTTTTGCTGATTGTCTCCACTTGTAGCTGATTTCTTCATTATTGTGTAAATTTAGATCATGAGCTCATGT
This sequence comes from Hyperoodon ampullatus, assembly GCF_949752795.1. NCBI lineage: Eukaryota > Metazoa > Chordata > Mammalia > Artiodactyla > Ziphiidae > Hyperoodon > Hyperoodon ampullatus. The sequence goes on along the minus strand of NW_027640826.1, from coordinate 63,607 downwards.
TTAGCTAAACAGCTGACATTGTAACAGGCATAAGTGTGAACGCTCGTAAGCTTCAGGAGAAAGTCGGCAAAGATTTATTTGTGTCCCTCCGATGAGTTGCCCGCAAGGACCCCATTTTTTAGAAGTGTTGGTCCAATACTCCCTCTAGAGGCAGGGGATTCAGATAGGGCTGCTTTGCGGCCCCCGATCGGGGGCAGCGGCTGTGGTCGACCTGTGGTCAGGGCAGGAGCCTCTCCGCGTTGGTCCCAGGGACCCATCTGCCTGCGAACTTCGGTCACCTGGCAGGAAGGTACGATGCCCAGTCCTATGGTTAGCTGTGCAGCGAGGTGTACTGCGAGGACACGTTCCACACACACTTCAACAAAGAGGGCGGCCTGAGTGGAAAGGTGAGTGTTTGGGAAGCTGTGCGGACAAAGAAGGCGCCCTTTGGCCTGGGCCAAATGCTTGTGACACTCCCCTGGTCCTGCCGGGCTCTGAGGGCCCTGCCCTGGGCCCCCTGCTCCCCTGCCCTTTGTTCAGTCACAGCAGAGATGGCCACACCCACTCCCTCAGTGAGGGCAGTGTTCCAACCTCCTTCAGCCCCGCCCCCCCTCCGCAGGTTACCATGGACTACCGATGCTGCATTCTGAGGCCAGGGCGTTCCAAGAATGCCAAGGGCAGACATGATGACCTTCAATGGTTTCCTCTTGTGTCAGTTTTGGTCAACTTTAGGAGCTAGGAAATGGTCCCCTTTACAGAAATGTTCAAATTTACTGGCATTTCATATATTCTCTGCTATAACATTGTCCTGATTCTTTCTGTATATTCTTTACATATGTTTATGTTTTCCTTAATCAAAGTGTGTCTTTTAAATCTTTTCAAAGAATATTCTTTGGACTTACTAAATCACCTCAATTTTATACGTTTTCTGTTGTATTAAGTTCTGCTCATAACTTTATTTATATTTTTTCTATGTTCTCAGGGTTTGTTGTTTTGATCATCTGATATCAATTAAAACACTTGGTTATTCATTTTAATAAACCTTTTTACTTAGAAAGATTTGAACTTTTGAAGATTCCAGCTTACTTGTAAGTTTCTAAGGGTCAGGTCCTCTCCATTGTTGCTGGCCTAAGGCTTAGTTCACCATATAGCAATGTATATATTGACATATTTTCCCCTCGACTTTCTGTGATTCCCTACATCTCACCTTTCTTTGCAGACAAGCCATTTGAAATACCCTTCACTTATTTCACAGCCAATAAGTCTTTGAAATAATGTGTATATTTGAGAGAAATCTTCTTATATCATTAGGCAGAAAATCTGACCTGCCATAGTTTTCAAAACAGCATAATTTCACTCTTCTCAATGATTAATCTGTTGTATTACACAACCTTTGAGTATTTAGCTTTATCAATGACATGTACTTTACAAATGTTTTAGAGATCCTACCAGTCTTTGAAAACATCCTTGTTCCTTGTTCCAGTTCCAGTTTTATGTATATATTCTGCCTTGCACCTGATTATTCCAACATCTGATGGGTGGCCTTGGGAAACTAATTCTCATATTGATTGTTTTTGCTGATTGTCTCCCTTTGTAGCTGATTTCTTCATTATTGTGTAAATTTAGATCATGAGCTCATGTTTAGCTAAACAGCTGACATTGTAAAAGGCTTAAGTGTGAACGCTCGTAAGCTTAAGGAGAAAGTTGGCAAAGATTTTTTGTGTCCCTCTGATGAGTTGCCCGCAAGGACCCCATTTTTTAGAAGTGTTGGTCCAATACTCCCTCTAGAGGCAGGGGATTCAGACAGGGCTGCTTTGCAACCCCCGATCTGGGGCAGCGGCTGTGGTCGACCTGTGGTCAGGGCAGGAGCCTCTCCGCGTTGGTCCCAGTGACCCATCTGCCTGCGAACTTCGGTCACGTGGCAGGAAGGTATGATGCCCAGTCCTATCGTTAGCTGTGCAGCGAGGTGTACTGCGAGGACACGTTCCACACACACTTCAACAAAGAGGGCGGCCTGAGTGGAAATGTGAGTGTTTGGGAAGCTGTGCAGACAAAGAAGGCGCCCTTTGGCCTGGGCCAAATGCTTGTGACACTCCCCTGGTCCTGCCGGGCTCTGAGGGCCCTGCCCTGGGCCCCCTGCTCCCCTGCCCTTTGTTCAGTCACAGCAGAGATGGCCACACCCACTCCCTCAGTGAGGGCAGTGTTCCAACCTCCTTCAGCTCCACCCCCTCTCCGCAGGTTACCATGGACTACCGATGCTGCATTCTGAGGCCAGGACGTTCCAAGAATGCCAAGGGCAGACATGATGACCTTCAATGATTTCCTCTTGTGTCAGTTTTGGTCAACTTTAGGAGCTAGGAAATGGTCCCCTTTACAGAAATGTTCAAATTTACTGGCATTTCATATATTCTCTGCTATAACATTGTCCTGATTCTTTCTGTATATTCTTTACATATGTTTATGTTTTCCTTAATCAAAGTGTGTCTTTTAAATCTTTTCAAAGAATATTCTTTGGACTTACTAAATCACCTCAATTTTATACGTTTTCTGTTGTATTCAGTTCTGCTCATATCTTTATTTATATTTTTTCTATGTTCTCAGGGTTTGTTGTTTTGATCATCTGATGTCAATTAAAACACTTGGTTATTCATTTTAATAAATCTTTTTACTTAGAAATATTTGAACTTTTGAAGATTCCAGCTTACTTGTAAGTTTCTAAGGGTCAGGTCCTCTCCATTGTTGCTGGCCTAAGGCTTAGTTCACCATATAGCAATGTATATATTGACATATTTTCCCCTCGACTTTCTGTGATTCCCTACATCTCACCTTTCTTTGCAGACAAGCCATTTGAAATACCCTTAACTTATTTCACAGCCAATAAGTCTTTGAAATAATGTGTATTTTTGAGAGAAATCTTCTTATATCATTAGGCAGAAAATCTGACCTGCCATAGTTTTCAAAACAGCATAATTTCACTCTTCTCAATGATTAATCTGTTGTATTACACAACCTTTGAGTATTTAGCTTTATCAATGACATGTACTTTACAAATGTTTTAGAGATCCTACCAGTCTTAGTAAACATCCTTGTTCCTTGTTTCAGTTCCAGTTTTATGTATATTTTCTGCCTTGCACCTGATTATTCCAACATCTGATGGATGGCCTTGGGAAACTAATTCTCATATTGATTGTTTTTGCTGATTGTCTCCACTTGTAGCTGATTTCTTCATTATTGTGTAAATTTAGATCATGAGCTCATGTTTAGCTAAACAGCTGACATTGTATCAGGCTTAAGTGTGAACGCTCGTAAGCTCCAGGAGAAAGTCGGCAACGATTTATTTGTGTCCCTCCGATGAGTTGCCCGCAAGGACCCCATTTTTTAGAAGTGTTGGTCCAATACTCCCTTTAGAGGCAGGGGATTCAGACAGGGCTGCTTTGCGGCCCCCGATCGGGGGCAGCGGCTGTGGTCGACCTGTGGTCAGGGCAGGAGCCTCTCCGCGTTGGTCCCAGGGACCCATCTGCCTGCGAACTTCACTCACCTGGCAGGAAGGTACGATGCCCAGTCCTATGGTTAGCTGTGCAGCGAGGTGTACTGCGAGGACACGTTCCACACACACTTCACCAAAGAGGGCGGCCTGAGTGGAAATGTGAGTGTTTGGGAAGCTGTGCGGACAAAGAAGGTGCCCTTTGGCCTGGGCCAAATGCTTGTGACACACCCCTGGGCCTGCTGGCCTCTGAGGGCCCTGCCCTGGGCCCCCTGCTCCCCTGCCCTTTGTTCAGTCACAGCAGAGATGGCCACACACACTCCCTCAGTGAGGGCAGTGTTCCAACCTCCTTCAGCCCCGCCCCCTCTCCGCAGGTTACCATGGACTACCGATGCTGCATTCTGAGGCCAGGGCGTTCCGAGAATGCCAAGGGCAGACATGATGACCTTCAATGATTTCCTCTTGTGTCAGTTTTGGTCAACTTTAGGAGCTAGGAAATGGTCCCCTTTACAGAAATGTTCAAATTTACTGGCATTTCATATATTCTCTGCTATAACATTGTCCTGATTCTTTCTGTATATTCTTTACTTATGTTTTTGTTTTCCTTAATCAAAGTGTGTCTTTTAAATCTTTTCAAAGAATATTCTTTGGACTTACTAAATCACCTCAATTTTATACGTTTTCTGTTGTATTAAGTTCTGCTCATTTCTTTATTTATATTTTTTCTATGTTCTCAGGGTTTGTTGTTTTGATCATCTGATATCAATTAAAACACTTGGTTATTCATTTTAATAAATCTTTTTACTTATAAAGATTTGAACTTTTGAAGATTCCAGCTTACTTGTAAGTTTCTAAGGGTCAGGTCCTCTCCATTGTTGCTGGCCTAAGGCTTAGTTCACCATATAGCAATGTATATATTGACATATTTCCCCTCGACTTTCTGTGATTCCCTACATCTCACCTTTCTTTGCAGACAAGCCATTTGAAATACCCTTCACTTATTTCACAGCCAATAAGTCTTTGAAATAATGTGTATTTTTGAGAGAAATCTTCTTATATCATTAGGCAGAAAATCTGACCTGCCATAGTTTTCAAAACAGCATAATTTCACTCTTCTCAATGATTAATCTGTTGTATTACACAACCTTTGAGTATTTAGCTTTATCAATGACATGTACTTTACAAATGTTTTAGAGATCCTACCAGTCTTTGAAAACATCCTTGTTCCTTGTTCCAGTTCCAGTTTTATGTATATATTCTGCCTTGCACCTGATTATTCCAACATCTGATGGGTGGCCTTGGGAAACTAATTCTCATATTGATTGTTTTTGCTGATTGTCTCCCCTTGTAGCTGATTTCTTCATTATTGTGTAAATTTAGATCATGAGCTCATGTTTAGCTAAACAGCTGACATTGTAAAAGGCTTAAGTGTGAACGCTCGTAAGCTTCAGGAGAAAGTCGGCAAAGATTTTTTTGTGTCCCTCCGATGAGTTGCCCGCAAGGACCCCATTTTTTAGAAGTGTTGGTCCAATACTCCCTCTAGAGGCAGGGGATTCAGACAGGGCTGCTTTGCAACCCCCGATCTGGGGCAGCGGCTGTGGTCGACCTGTGGTCAGGGCAGGAGCCTCTCCGCGTTGGTCCCAGTGACCCATCTGCCTGCGAACTTCGGTCACCTGGCAGGAAGGTACGATGCCCAGTCCTATGGTTAGCTGTGCAGCGAGGTGTACTGCGAGGACACGTTCCACACACACTTCAACAAAGAGGGCGGCCTGAGTGGAAATGTGAGTGTTTGGGAAGCTGTGCAGACAAAGAAGGCGCCCTTTGGCCTGGGCCAAATGCTTGTGACACTCCCCTGGTCCTGCCGGGCTCTGAGGGCCCTGCCCTGGGCCCCCTGCTCCCCTGCCCTTTGTTCAGTCACAGCAGAGATGGCCACACCCACTCCCTCAGTGAGGGCAGTGTTCCAACCTCCTTCAGCCCCACCCCCTCTCCGCAGGTTACCATGGACTACCCATGCTGCATTCTGAGGCCAGGGCGTTCCAAGAATGCCAAGGGCAGACATGATGACCTTCAATGATTTCCTCTTGTGTCAGTTTTGGTCAACTTTAGGAGCTAGGAAATGGTCCCCTTTACAGAAATGTTCAAATTTACTGGCATTTCATATATTCTCTGCTATAACATTGTCCTGATTCTTTCTGTATATTCTTTACTTATGTTTTTGTTTTCCTTAATCAAAGTGTGTCTTTTAAATCTTTTCAAAGAATATTCTTTGGACTTACTAAATCACCTCAATTTTATACGTTTTCTGTTGTATTAAGTTCTGCTCATATCTTTATTTATATTTTTTCTATGTTCTCAGGGTTTGTTGTTTTGATCATCTGATGTCAATTAAAACACTTGGTTATTCATTTTAATAAATCTTTTTACTTATAAAGATTTGAACTTTTGAAGATTCCAGCTTACTTGTAAGTTTCTAAGGGTCAGGTCCTCTCCATTGTTGCTGGCCTAAGGCTTAGTTCACCATATAGCAATGTATATATTGACATATTTTCCCCTCGACTTTCTGTGATTCCCTACATCTCACCTTTCTTTGCAGACAAGCCATTTGAAATACCCTTCACTTATTTCACAGCCAATAAGTCTTTGAAATAATGTGTATTTTTGAGAGAAATCTTCTTATATCATTAGGCAGAAAATCTGACCTGCCATAGTTTTCAAAACAGCATAATTTCACTCTTCTCAATGATTAATCTGTTGTATTACACAACCTTTGAGTATTTAGCTTTATCAATGACATGTACTTTACAAATGTTTTAGAGATCCTACCAGTCTTTGAAAACATCCTTGTTGCTTGTTTCAGTTCCAGTTTTATGTATATTTTCTGCCTTGCACCTGATTATTCCAACATCTGATGGATGGCCTTGGGAAACTAATTCTCATATTGATTGTTTTTGCTGATTGTCTCCACTTGTAGCTGATTTCTTCATTATTGTGTAAATTTAGATCATGAGCTCATGTTTAGCTAAACAGCTGACATTGTAACAGGCATAAGTGTGAACGCTCGTAAGCTTCAGGAGAAAGTCGGCAAAGATTTATTTGTGTCCCTCCGATGAGTTGCCCGCAAGGACCCCATTTTTTAGAAGTGTTGGTCCAATACTCCCTCTAGAGGCAGGGGATTCAGACAGGGCTGCTTTGCGGCCCCCGATCGGGGGCAGCGGCTGTGGTCGACCTGTGGTCAGGGCAGGAGCCTCTCCGCGTTGGTCCCAGGGACCCATCTGCCTGCGAACTTCGGTCACCTGGCAGGAAGGTACGATGCCCAGTCCTATGGTTAGCTGTGCAGCGAGGTGTACTGCGAGGACACGTTCCACACACACTTCAACAAAGAGGGCGGCCTGAGTGGAAAGGTGAGTGTTTGGGAAGCTGTGCGGACAAAGAAGGCGCCCTTTGGCCTGGGCCAAATGCTTGTGACACTCCCCTGGTCCTGCCGGGCTCTTAGGGCCCTGCCCTGGGCCCCCTGCTCCCCTGCCCTTTGTTCAGTCACAGCAGAGATGGCCACACCCACTCCCTCAGTGAGGGCAGTGTTCCAACCTCCTTCAGCCCCGCCCCCCCTCCGCAGGTTACCATGGACTACCGATGCTGCATTCTGAGGCCAGGGCGTTCCAAGAATGCCAAGGGCAGACATGATGACCTTCAATGGTTTCCTCTTGTGTCAGTTTTGGTCAACTTTAGGAGCTAGGAAATGGTCCCCTTTACAGAAATGTTCAAATTTACTGGCATTTCATATATTCTCTGCTATAACATTGTCCTGATTCTTTCTGTATATTCTTTACATATGTTTATGTTTTCCTTAATCAAAGTGTGTCTTTTAAATCTTTTCAAAGAATATTCTTTGGACTTACTAAATCACCTCAATTTTATACGTTTTCTGTTGTATTAAGTTCTGCTCATAACTTTATTTATATTTTTTCTATGTTCTCAGGGTTTGTTGTTTTGATCATCTGATATCAATTAAAACACTTGGTTATTCATTTTAATAAACCTTTTTACTTAGAAAGATTTGAACTTTTGAAGATTCCAGCTTACTTGTAAGTTTCTAAGGGTCAGGTCCTCTCCATTGTTGCTGGCCTAAGGCTTAGTTCACCATATAGCAATGTATATATTGACATATTTTCCCCTCGACTTTCTGTGATTCCCGACATCTCACCTTTCTTTGCAGACAAGCCATTTGAAATACCCTTCACTTATTTCACAGCCAATAAGTCTTTGAAATAATGTGTATATTTGAGAGAAATCTTCTTATATCATTAGGCAGAAAATCTGACCTGCCATAGTTTTCAAAACAGCATAATTTCACTCTTCTCAATGATTAATCTGTTGTATTACACAACCTTTGAGTATTTAGCTTTATCAATGACATGTACTTTACAAATGTTTTAGAGATCCTACCAGTCTTTGAAAACATCCTTGTTCCTTGTTCCAGTTCCAGTTTTATGTATATATTCTGCCTTGCACCTGATTATTCCAACATCTGATGGGTGGCCTTGGGAAACTAATTCTCATATTGATTGTTTTTGCTGATTGTCTCCCCTTGTAGCTGATTTCTTCATTATTGTGTAAATTTAGATCATGAGCTCATGTTTAGCTAAACAGCTGACATTGTAAAAGGCTTAAGTGTGAACGCTCGTAAGCTTAAGGAGAAAGTCGGCAAAGATTTTTTTGTGTCCCTCTGATGAGTTGCCCGCAAGGACCCCATTTTTTAGAAGTGTTGGTCCAATACTCCCTCTAGAGGCAGGGGATTCAGACAGGGCTGCTTTGCAACCCCCGATCTGGGGCAGCGGCTGTGGTCGACCTGTGGTCAGGGCAGGAGCCTCTCCGCGTTGGTCCCAGTGACCCATCTGCCTGCGAACTTCGGTCACGTGGCAGGAAGGTATGATGCCTAGTCCTATCGTTAGCTGTGCAGCGAGGTGTACTGCGAGGACACGTTCCACACACACTTCAACAAAGAGGGCGGCCTGAGTGGAAATGTGAGTGTTTGGGAAGCTGTGCAGACAAAGAAGGCGCCCTTTGGCCTGGGCCAAATGCTTGTGACACTCCCCTGGTCCTGCCGGGCTCTGAGGGCCCTGCCCTGGGCCCCCTGCTCCCCTGCCCTTTGTTCAGTCACAGCAGAGATGGCCACACCCACTCCCTCAGTGAGGGCAGTGTTCCAACCTCCTTCAGCCCCACCCCCTCTCCGCAGGTTACCATGGACTACCGATGCTGCATTCTGAGGCCAGGACGTTCCAAGAATGCCAAGGGCAGACATGATGACCTTCAATGATTTCCTCTTGTGTCAGTTTTGGTCAACTTTAGGAGCTAGGAAATGGTCCCCTTTACAGAAATGTTCAAATTTACTGGCATTTCATATATTCTCTGCTATAACATTGTCCTGATTCTTTCTGTATATTCTTTACATATGTTTATGTTTTCCTTAATCAAAGTGTGTCTTTTAAATCTTTTCAAAGAATATTCTTTGGACTTACTAAATCACCTCAATTTTATACGTTTTCTGTTGTATTCAGTTCTGCTCATATCTTTATTTATATTTTTTCTATGTTCTCAGGGTTTGTTGTTTTGATCATCTGATGTCAATTAAAACACTTGGTTATTCATTTTAATAAATCTTTTTACTTATAAAGATTTGAACTTTTGAAGATTCCAGCTTACTTGTAAGTTTCTAAGGGTCAGTTCCTCTCCATTGTTGCTGGCCTAAGGCTTAGTTCACCATATAGCAATGTATATATTGACATATTTTCCCCTCGACTTTCTGTGATTCCCTACATCTCACCTTTCTTTGCAGACAAGCCATTTGAAATACCCTTAACTTATTTCACAGCCAATAAGTCTTTGAAATAATGTGTATTTTTGAGAGAAATCTTCTTATATCATTAGGCAGAAAATCTGACCTGCCATAGTTTTCAAAACAGCATAATTTCACTCTTCTCAATGATTAATCTGTTGTATTACACAACCTTTGAGTATTTAGCTTTATCAATGACATGTACTTTACAAATGTTTTAGAGATCCTACCAGTCTTAGTAAACATCCTTGTTCCTTGTTTCAGTTCCAGTTTTATGTATATTTTCTGCCTTGCACCTGATTATTCCAACATCTGATGGATGGCCTTGGGAAACTAATTCTCATATTGATTGTTTTTGCTGATTGTCTCCACTTGTAGCTGATTTCTTCATTATTGTGTAAATTTAGATCATGAGCTCATGTTTAGCTAAACAGCTGACATTGTATCAGGCTTAAGTGTGAACGCTCGTAAGCTCCAGGAGAAAGTCGGCAACGATTTATTTGTGTCCCTCCGATGAGTTGCCCGCAAGGACCCCATTTTTTAGAAGTGTTGGTCCAATACTCCCTTTAGAGGCAGGGGATTCAGACAGGGCTGCTTTGCGGCCCCCGATCGGGGGCAGCGGCTGTGGTCGACCTGTGGTCAGGGCAGGAGGCTCTCCGCGTTGGTCCCAGGGACCCATCTGCCTGCGAACTTCAGTCACCTGGCAGGAAGGTACGATGCCCAGTCCTATGGTTAGCTGTGCAGCGAGGTGTACTGCGAGGACACGTTCCACACACACTTCACCAAAGAGGGCGGCCTGAGTGGAAATGTGAGTGTTTGGGAAGCTGTGCGGACAAAGAAGGTGCCCTTTGGCCTGGGCCAAATGCTTGTGACACACCCCTGGGCCTGCTGGCCTCTGAGGGCCCTGCCCTGGGCCCCCTGCTCCCCTGCCCTTTGTTCAGTCACAGCAGAGATGGCCACACCCACTCCCTCAGTGAGGGCAGTGTTCCAACCTCCTTCAGCCCCGCCCCCTCTCCGCAGGTTACCATGGACTACCGATGCTGCATTCTGAGGCCAGGGCGTTCCGAGAATGCCAAGGGCAGACATGATGACCTTCAATGATTTCCTCTTGTGTCAGTTTTGGTCAACTTTAGGAGCTAGGAAATGGTCCCCTTTACAGAAATGTTCAAATTTACTGGCATTTCATATATTCTCTGCTATAACATTGTCCTGATTCTTTCTGTATATTCTTTACTTATGTTTTTGTTTTCCTTAATCAAAGTGTGTCTTTTAAATCTTTTCAAAGAATATTCTTTGGACTTACTAAATCACCTCAATTTTATACGTTTTCTGTTGTATTAAGTTCTGCTCATATCTTTATTTATATTTTTTCTATGTTCTCAGGGTTTGTTGTTTTGATCATCTGATGTCAATTAAAACACTTGGTTATTCATTTTAATAAATCTTTTTACTTATAAAGATTTGAACTTTTGAAGATTCCAGCTTACTTGTAAGTTTCTAAGGGTCAGGTCCTCTCCATTGTTGCTGGCCTAAGGCTTAGTTCACCATATAGCAATGTATATATTGACATATTTCCCCTCGACTTTCTGTGATTCCCTACATCTCACCTTTCTTTGCAGACAAGCCATTTGAAATACCCTTCACTTATTTCACAGCCAATAAGTCTTTGAAATAATGTGTATTTTTGAGAGAAATCTTCTTATATCATTAGGCAGAAAATCTGACCTGCCATAGTTTTCAAAACAGCATAATTTCACTCTTCTCAATGATTAATCTGTTGTATTACACAACCTTTGAGTATTTAGCTTTATCAATGACATGTACTTTACAAATGTTTTAGAGATCCTACCAGTCTTTGAAAACATCCTTGTTCCTTGTTCCAGTTCCAGTTTTATGTATATATTCTGCCTTGCACCTGATTATTCCAACATCTGATGGGTGGCCTTGGGAAACTAATTCTCATATTGATTGTTTTTGCTGATTGTCTCCCCTTGTAGCTGATTTCTTCATTATTGTGTAAATTTAGATCATGAGCTCATGTTTAGCTAAACAGCTGACATTGTAAAAGGCTTAAGTGTGAACGCTCGTAAGCTTCAGGAGAAAGTCGGCAAAGATTTTTTTGTGTCCCTCCGATGAGTTGCCCGCAAGGACCCCATTTTTTAGAAGTGTTGGTCCAATACTCCCTCTAGAGGCAGGGGATTCAGACAGGGCTGCTTTGCAACCCCCGATCTGGGGCAGCGGCTGTGGTCGACCTGTGGTCAGGGCAGGAGCCTCTCCGCGTTGGTCCCAGTGACCCATCTGCCTGCGAACTTCGGTCACCTGGCAGGAAGGTACGATGCCCAGTCCTATGGTTAGCTGTGCAGCGAGGTGTACTGCGAGGACACGTTCCACACACACTTCAACAAAGAGGGCGGCCTGAGTGGAAATGTGAGTGTTTGGGAAGCTGTGCAGACAAAGAAGGCGCCCTTTGGCCTGGGCCAAATGCTTGTGACACTCCCCTGGTCCTGCCGGGCTCTGAGGGCCCTGCCCTGGGCCCCCTGCTCCCCTGCCCTTTGTTCAGTCACAGCAGAGATGGCCACACCCACTCCCTCAGTGAGGGCAGTGTTCCAACCTCCTTCAGCCCCACCCCCTCTCCGCAGGTTACCATGGACTACCCATGCTGCATTCTGAGGCCAGGGCGTTCCAAGAATGCCAAGGGCAGACATGATGACCTTCAATGATTTCCTCTTGTGTCAGTTTTGGTCAACTTTAGGAGCTAGGAAATGGTCCCCTTTACAGAAATGTTCAAATTTACTGGCATTTCATATATTCTCTGCTATAACATTGTCCTGATTCTTTCTGTATATTCTTTACTTATGTTTTTGTTTTCCTTAATCAAAGTGTGTCTTTTAAATCTTTTCAAAGAATATTCTTTGGACTTACTAAATCACCTCAATTTTATACGTTTTCTGTTGTATTAAGTTCTGCTCATATCTTTATTTATATTTTTTCTATGTTCTCAGGGTTTGTTGTTTTGATCATCTGATGTCAATTAAAACACTTGGTTATTCATTTTAATAAATCTTTTTACTTATAAAGATTTGAACTTTTGAAGATTCCAGCTTACTTGTAAGTTTCTAAGGGTCAGGTCCTCTCCATTGTTGCTGGCCTAAGGCTTAGTTCACCATATAGCAATGTATATATTGACATATTTTCCCCTCGACTTTCTGTGATTCCCTACATCTCACCTTTCTTTGCAGACAAGCCATTTGAAATACCCTTCACTTATTTCACAGCCAATAAGTCTTTGAAATAATGTGTATTTTTGAGAGAAATCTTCTTATATCATTAGGCAGAAAATCTGACCTGCCATAGTTTTCAAAACAGCATAATTTCACTCTTCTCAATGATTAATCTGTTGTATTACACAACCTTTGAGTATTTAGCTTTATCAATGACATGTACTTTACAAATGTTTTAGAGATCCTACCAGTCTTTGAAAACATCCTTGTTGCTTGTTTCAGTTCCAGTTTTATGTATATTTTCTGCCTTGCACCTGATTATTCCAACATCTGATGGATGGCCTTGGGAAACTAATTCTCATATTGATTGTTTTTGCTGATTGTCTCCACTTGTAGCTGATTTCTTCTTTATTGTGTAAATTTAGATCATGAGCTCATGTTTAGCTAACAGCTGACATTGTAACAGGCATAAGTGTGAACGCTCGTAAGCTTCAGGAGAAAGTCGGCAAAGATTTATTTGTGTCCCTCCGATGAGTTTGCCCGCAAGGACCCCATTTTTTAGAAGTGTTGGTCCAATACTCCCTCTAGAGGCAGGGGATTCAGACAGGGCTGCTTTGCGGCCCCCGATCGGGGGCAGCGGCTGTGGTCGACCTGTGGTCAGGGCAGGAGCCTCTCCGCGTTGGTCCCAGGGACCCATCTGCCTGCGAACTTCGGTCACCTGGCAGGAAGGTACGATGCCCAGTCCTATGGTTAGCTGTGCAGCGAGGTGTACTGCGAGGACACGTTCCACACACACTTCAACAAAGAGGGCGGCCTGAGTGGAAAGGTGAGTGTTTGGGAAGCTGTGCGGACAAAGAAGGCGCCCTTTGGCCTGGGCCAAATGCTTGTGACACTCCCCTGGTCCTGCCGGGCTCTTAGGGCCCTGCCCTGGGCCCCCTGCTCCCCTGCCCTTTGTTCAGTCACAGCAGAGATGGCCACACCCACTCCCTCAGTGAGGCAGTGGTTCCAACCTCCTTCAGCCCCGCCCCCCCCTCCGCAGGTTACCATGGACTACCGATGCTGCATTCTGAGGCCAGGGCGTTCCAAGAATGCCAAGGGCAGACATGATGACCTTCAATGGTTTCCTCTTGTGTCAGTTTTGGTCAACTTTAGGAGCTAGGAAATGGTCCCCTTTACAGAAATGTTCAGATTTACTGGCATTTCATATATTCTCTGCTATAACATTGTCCTGATTCTTTCTGTATATTCCTTTACATATGTTATGTTTTCCTTAATCAAAGTGTGTCTTTTAAATCTTTTCAAAGAATATTCTTTGGACTTACTAAATCACCTCAATTTTATACGTTTTCTGTTGTATTAAGTTCTGCTCATAACTTTATTTATATTTTTTCTATGTTCTCAGGGTTTGTTGTTTTGATCATCTGATATCAATTAAAAACACTTGGTTATTCATTTAATAAACCTTTTTACTTAGAAAGATTTGAACTTTTGAAGATTCCAGCTTACTTGTAAGTTTCTAAGGGTCAGGTCCTCTCCATTGTTGCTGGCCTAAGGCTTAGTTCACCATATAGCAATGTATATATTGACATATTTTCCCCTCGACTTTCTGTGATTCCCGACATCTCACCTTTCTTTGCAGACAAGCCATTTGAAATACCCTTCACTTATTTCACAGCCAATAAGTCTTTGAAATAATGTGTATATTTGAGAGAAATCTTCTTATATCATTAGGCAGAAAATCTGACCTGCCATAGTTTTCAAAACAGCATAATTTCACTCTTCTCAATGATTAATCTGTTGTATTACACAACCTTTGAGTATTTAGCTTTATCAATGACATGTACTTTACAATGTTTTAGAGATCCTACCAGTCTTTGAAAACATCCTTGTTCCTTGTTCCAGTTCCAGTTTTATGTATATATTCTGCCTTGCACCTGATTATTCCAACATCTGATGGGTGGCCTTGGGAAACTAATTCTCATATTTATTGTTTTTGCTGATTGTCTCCCCTTGTAGCTGATTTCTTCATTATTGTGTAAATTTAGATCAATGAGCTCATGTTTAGCTAAACAGCTGACATTGTAAAGGCTTAAGTGTGAACGCTCGTAAGCTTAAGGAGAAAGTCGGCAAGATTTTTTTGTGTCCCTCTGATGAGTTGCCCGCAAGGACCCCCATTTTTTAGAAGTGTTGGTCCCAATACTCCCTCTAGAGGCAGGGGATTCAGACAGGGCTGCTTTGCAACCCCCGATCTGGGGCAGCGGCTGTGGTCGACCTGTGGTCAGGGCAGGAGCCTCTCCGCGTTGGTCCCAGTGACCCCATCTGCCTGCGAACTTCGGTCACGTGGCAGGAAGGTATGATGCCTAGTCCTATCGTTAGCTGTGCAGCGAGGTGTACTGCGAGGACACGTTCCTCACACACACTTCATCAAAGAGGCGGCCTGAGTGGAAAATGTGAGTGTTTGGGAAGCTGTGCAGACAAAGAAGGCGCCCTTTGGCCTGGGCCAAATGCTTGTGACACTCCCCTGGTCCTGCCGGGCTCTGAGGGCCCTGCCCTGGGCCCCCTGCTCCCCTGCCCTTTGTTCAGTCACAGCAGAGATGGCCACACCCCCTCAGTGAGGGCTGTGTTCCAACCTCCTTCAGCCCCACCCCCTCTCCGCAGGTTACCATGGACTACCGATGCTGCATTCTGAGGCCAGGACGTTCCAAGAATGCCAAGGGCAGACATGATGACCTTCAATGATTTCCTCTTGTGTCAGTTTTGGTCAACTTTAGGAGCTAGGAAATGGTCCCCTTTACAGAAATGTTCAAATTTACTGGCATTTCATATATTCTCTGCTATAACATTGTCCTGATTCTTTCTGTATATTCTTTACATATGTTTATGTTTTCCTTAATCAAAGTGTGTCTTTTAAATCTTTTCAAAGAATATTCTTTGGACTTACTAAATCACCTCAATTTTATACGTTTTCTGTTGTATTCAGTTCTGCTCATATCTTTATTTATATTTTTTCTATGTTCTCAGGGTTTGTTGTTTTGATCATCTGATGTCAATTAAAACACTTGGTTATTCATTTTAATAAATCTTTTTACTTATAAAGATTTGAACTTTTGAAGATTCCAGCTTACTTGTAAGTTTCTAAGGGTCAGTTCCTCTCCATTGTTGCTGGCCTAAGGCTTAGTTCACCATATAGCAATGTATATATTGACATATTTTCCCCTCGACTTTCTGTGATTCCCTACATCTCACCTTTCTTTGCAGACAAGCCATTTGAAATACCCTTAACTTATTTCACAGCCAATAAGTCTTTGAAATAATGTGTATTTTTGAGAGAAATCTTCTTATATCATTAGGCAGAAAATCTGACCTGCCATAGTTTTCAAAACAGCATAATTTCACTCTTCTCAATGATTAATCTGTTGTATTACACAACCTTTGAGTATTTAGCTTTATCAATGACATGTACTTTACAAATGTTTTAGAGATCCTACCAGTCTTAGTAAACATCCTTGTTCCTTGTTTCAGTTCCAGTTTTATGTATATTTTCTGCCTTGCACCTGATTATTCCAACATCTGATGGATGGCCTTGGGAAACTAATTCTCATATTGATTGTTTTTGCTGATTGTGTCCACTTGTAGCTGATTTCTTCATTATTGTGTAAATTTAGATCATGAGCTCATGTTTAGCTAAACAGCTGACATTGTATCAGGCTTAAGTGTGAACGCTCGTAAGCTCCAGGAGAAAGTCGGCAACGATTTATTTGTGTCCCTCCGATGAGTTGCCCGCAAGGACCCCATTTTTTAGAAGTGTTGGTCCAATACTCCCTTTAGAGGCAGGGGATTCAGACAGGGCTGCTTTGCGGCCCCCGATCGGGGGCAGCGGCTGTGGTCGACCTGTGGTCAGGGCAGGAGGCTCTCCGCGTTGGTCCTAGGGACCCATCTGCCTGCGAACTTCAGTCACCTGGCAGGAAGGTACGATGCCCAGTCCTATGGTTAGCTGTGCAGCGAGGTGTACTGCGAGGACACGTTCCACACACACTTCACCAAAGAGGGCGGCCTGAGTGGAAATGTGAGTGTTTGGGAAGCTGTGCGGACAAAGAAGGTGCCCTTTGGCCTGGGCCAAATGCTTGTGACACACCCCTGGGCCTGCTGGCCTCTGAGGGCCCTGCCCTGGGCCCCCTGCTCCCCTGCCCTTTGTTCAGTCACAGCAGAGATGGCCACACCCACTCCCTCAGTGAGGGCAGTGTTCCAACCTCCTTCAGCCCCGCCCCCTCTCCGCAGGTTACCATGGACTACCGATGCTGCATTCTGAGGCCAGGGCGTTCCGAGAATGCCAAGGGCAGACATGATGACCTTCAATGATTTCCTCTTGTGTCAGTTTTGGTCAACTTTAGGAGCTAGGAAATGGTCCCCTTTACAGAAATGTTCAAATTTACTGGCATTTCATATATTCTCTGCTATAACATTGTCCTGATTCTTTCTGTATATTCTTTACTTATGTTTTTGTTTTCCTTAATCAAAGTGTGTCTTTTAAATCTTTTCAAAGAATATTCTTTGGACTTACTAAATCACCTCAATTTTATACGTTTTCTGTTGTATTAAGTTCTGCTCATATCTTTATTTATATTTTTTCTATGTTCTCAGGGTTTGTTGTTTTGATCATCTGATGTCAATTAAAACACTTGGTTATTCATTTTAATAAATCTTTTTACTTAGAAAGATTTGAACTTTTGAAGATTCCAGCTTACTTGTAAGTTTCTAAGGGTCAGGTCCTCTCCATTGTTGCTGGCCTAAGGCTTAGTTCACCATATAGCAATGTATATATTGACATATTTTCCCCTCGACTTTCTGTGATTCCCTACATCTCACCTTTCTTTGCAGACAAGCCATTTGAAATACCCTTCACTTATTTCACAGCCAATAAGTCTTTGAAATAATGTGTATTTTTGAGAGAAATCTTCTTATATCATTAGGCAGAAAATCTGACCTGCCATAGTTTTCAAAACAGCATAATTTCACTCTTCTCAATGATTAATCTGTTGTATTACACAACCTTTGAGTATTTAGCTTTATCAATGACATGTACTTTACAAATGTTTTAGAGATCCTACCAGTCTTTGAAAACATCCTTGTTCCTTGTTCCAGTTCCAGTTTTATGTATATATTCTGCCTTGCACCTGATTATTCCAACATCTGGTGGGTGGCCTTGGGAAACTAATTCTCATATTGATTGTTTTTGCTGATTGTCTCCCCTTGTAGCTGATTTCTTCATTATTGTGTAAATTTAGATCATGAGCTCATGTTTAGCTAAACAGCTGACATTGTAAAAGGCTTAAGTGTGAACGCTCGTAAGCTTCAGGAGAAAGTCGGCAAAGATTTTTTTGTGTCCCTCCGATGAGTTGCCCGCAAGGACCCCATTTTTTAGAAGTGTTGGTCCAATACTCCCTCTAGAGGCAGGGGATTCAGACAGGGCTGCTTTGCAACCCCCGATCTGGGGCAGCGGCTGTGGTCGACCTGTGGTCAGGGCAGGAGCCTCTCCGCGTTGGTCCCAGTGACCCATCTGCCTGCGAACTTCGGTCACCTGGCAGGAAGGTACGATGCCCAGTCCTATGGTTAGCTGTGCAGCGAGGTGTACTGCGAGGACACGTTCCACACACACTTCAACAAAGAGGGCGGCCTGAGTGGAAATGTGAGTGTTTGGGAAGCTGTGCAGACAAAGAAGGCGCCCTTTGGCCTGGGCCAAATGCTTGTGACACTCCCCTGGTCCTGCCGGGCTCTGAGGGCCCTGCCCTGGGCCCCCTGCTCCCCTGCCCTTTGTTCAGTCACAGCAGAGATGGCCACACCCACTCCCTCAGTGAGGGCAGTGTTCCAACCTCCTTCAGCCCCGCCCCCTCTCCGCAGGTTACCATGGACTACCCATGCTGCATTCAGAGGCCAGGGCATTCCGAGAATGCCAAGGGCAGACATGATGACCTTCAATGATTTCCTCTTGTGTCAGTTTTGGTCAACTTTAGGAGCTAGGAAATGGTCCCCTTTACAGAAATGTTCAAATTTACTGGCATTTCATATATTCTCTGCTATAACATTGTCCTGATTCTTTCTGTATATTCTTTACTTATGTTTTTGTTTTCCTTAATCAAAGTGTGTCTTTTAAATCTTTTCAAAGAATATTCTTTGGACTTACTAAATCACCTCAATTTTATACGTTTTCTGTTGTATTAAGTTCTGCTCATATCTTTATTGTTATTTTTTCTATGTTCTCAGGTTTTATTCTTTTGATCTTCTGATGTCAATTAAAACACTTGGTTATTCATTTTAATAAATCTTTTTACTTATAAAGATTTGAACTTTTGAAGATTCCAGCTTACTTGTAAGTTTCTAAGGGTCAGGTCCTCTCCATTGTTGCTGGCCTAAGGCTTAGTTCACCACATAGCAATGTATATATTGGCATATTTTCCCCTCGACTTTCTGTGATTCCCTACATCTCACCTTTCTTTGTAGACAAGCCATTTGAAATACCCTTAACTTATTTCACAGCCAATAAGTCTTTGAAATAATGTGTATTTTTGAGAGAAATCTTCTTATATCATTAGGCAGAAAATCTGACCTGCCATAGTTTTCAAAACAGCATAATTTCACTCTTCTCAATGATTAATCTGTTGTATTACACAACCTTTGAGTATTTAGCTTTATCAATGACATGTACTTTACAAATGTTTTAGAGATCCTACCAGTCTTTGAAAACATCCTTGTTCCTTGTTCCAGTTCCAGTTTTATGTATATATTCTGCCTTGCACCTGATTATTCCAACATCTGATGGGTGGCCTTGGGAAACTAATTCTCATATTGATTGTTTTTGCTGATTGTCTCCCCTTGTAGCTGATTTCTTCATTATTGTGTAAATTTAGATCATGAGCTCATGTTTAGCTAAACAGCTGACATTGTAAAAGGCTTAAGTGTGAACGCTCGTAAGCTTCAGGAGAAAGTCGGCAAAGATTTTTTTGTGTCGCTCCGATGAGTTGCCCGCAAGGACACCATTTTTTAGAAGTGTTGGTCCAATACTCCCTCTAGAGGCAGGGGATTCAGACAGGGCTGCTTTGCAACCCCCGATCTGGGGCAGCGGCTGTGGTCGACCTGTGGTCAGGGCAGGAGCCTCTCCGCGTTGGTCCCAGTGACCCATCTGCCTGCGAACTTCGGTCACCTAGCAGGAAGGTACGATGGTCATTCCTATGGTTAGCTGTGCAGCGAGGTGTACTGCGAGGACACGTTCCACACACACTTCAACAAAGAGGGCGGCCTGAGTGGAAATGTGAGTGTTTGGGAAGCTGTGCAGACAAAGAAGGCGCCCTTTGGCCTGGGCCAAATGCTTGTGACACTCCCCTGGTCCTGCCGGGCTCTGAAGGCCCTGCCCTGCGCCCCCTGCTCCCCTGCCCTTTGTTCAGTCACAGCAGAGATGGCCACACCCACTCCCTCAGTGAGGGCAGTGTTCCAAACTCCTTCAGCCCCGCCCCCTCTCCGCAGGTCACCATGGACTACCGATGCTGCATTCTGAGGCCAGGGCGTTCCGAGAATGCCAAGGGCAGACATGATGACCTTCAATGATTTCCTCTTGTGTCAGTTTTGGTCAACTTTAGGAGCTAGGAAATGGTCCCCTTTACAGAAATGTTCAAATTTACTGGCATTTCATATATTCTCTGCTATAACATTGTCCTGATTCTTTCTGTATATTCTTTACATATGTTTATGTTTTCCTTAATCAAAGTGTGTCTTTTAAATCTTTTCAAAGAATATTCTTTGGACTTACTAAATCACCTCAATATTATACGTTTTCTGTTGTATTAAGTTCTGCTCATATCTTTATTTATATTTTTTCTATGTTCTCAGGTTTTATTCTTTTGATCTTCTGATGTCAATTAAAACACTTGGTTATTCATTTTAATAAAACTTTTTACTTATAAAGATTTGAACTTTTGAAGATTCCAGCTTACTTGTAAGTTTCTAAGGGTCAGGTCCTCTCCATTGTTGCTGTCCTAAGGCTTAGTTCACCATATAGCAATGTATATATTGACATATTTTCCCCTCGACTTTCTGTGATTTCCTACATCTCACCTTTCTTTGCAGACAAGCCATTTGAAATACCCTTAACTTATTTCACAGCCAATAAGTCTTTGAAATAATGTGTATTTTTGAGAGAAATCTTCTTATATCATTAGGCAGAAAATCTGACCTGCCATAGTTTTCAAAACAGCATAATTTCACTCTTCTCAATGATTAATCTGTTGTATTACACAACCATGGGTATTTAGCTTTATCAATGACATGTACTTTACAAATGTTTTAGAGATCCTACCAGTCTTTGAAAACATCCTTGTTGCTTGTTTCAGTTCCAGTTTTATGTATATTTTCTGCCTTGCACCTGATTATTCCAACATCTGATGGATGGCCTTGGGAAACTAATTCTCATATTGATTGTTTTTGCTGATTGTCTCCACTTGTAGCTGATTTCTTCATTATTGTGTAAATTTAGATCATGAGCTCATGTTTAGCTATACAGCTGACATTGTAACAGGCTTAAGTGTGAACGCTCGTAAGCTTCAGGAGAAAGTCGGCAAAGATTTATTTGTGTCCCTCCGATGAGTTGCCCGCAAGGACCCCATTTTTTAGAAGTGTTGGTCCAATACTCCCTCTAGAGGCAGGGGATTCAGACAGGGCTGCTTTGCGGCCCCCGATCGGGGGCAGCGGCTGTGGTCGACCTGTGGTCAGGGCAGGAGCCTCTCCGCGTTGGTCCCAGGGACCCATCTGCCTGCGAACTTCGGTCACCTGGCAGGAAGGTACGATGCCCAGTCCTATGGTTAGCTGTGCAGCGAGGTGTACTGCGAGGACACGTTCCACACACACTTCAACAAAGAGGGCGGCCTGAGTGGAAAGGTGAGTGTTTGGGAAGCTGTGCGGACAAAGAAGGCGCCCTTTGGCCTGGGCCAAATGCTTGTGACACACCCCTGGGCCTGCCAGACTCTGAGGGCCCTGCCCTGGGCCCCCTGCTCCCCTGCCCTTTGTTCAGTCACAGCAGAGATGGCCACACCCACTCCCTCAGTGAGGGCAGTGTTCCAACCTCCTTCAGCCCCGCCCCCTCTCCGCAGGTTACCATGGACTACCCATGCTGCATTCAGAGGCCAGGGCGTTCCGAGAATGCCAAGGGCAGACATGATGACCTTCAATGATTTCCTCTTGTGTCAGTTTTGGTCAACTTTAGGAGCTAGGAAATGGTCCCCTTTACAGAAATGTTCAAATTTACTGGCATTTCATATATTCTCTGCTATAACATTGTCCTGATTGTTTCTGTATATTCTTTACTTATGTTTTTGTTTTCCTTAATCAAAGTGTGTCTTTTAAATCTTTTCAACGAATATTCTTTGGACTTACTAAATCACCTCAATTTTATACGTTTTCTGTTGTATTAAGTTCTGCTCATATCTTTATTTATATTTTTTCTATGTTCTCAGGTTTTATTGTTTTGATCTTCTGATGTCAATTAAAACACTTGGTTATTCATTTTAATAAATCTTTTTACTTATAAAGATTTGAACTTTTGAAGATTCCAGCTTACTTGTAAGTTTCTAAGGGTCAGGTCCTCTCCATTGTTGCTGTCCTAAGGCTTAGTTCACCATATAGCAATGTATATATTGACATATTTTCCCCTCGACTTTCTGTGATTCCCTACATCTCACCTTTCTTTGTAGACAAGCCATTTGAAATACCCTTAACTTATTTCACAGCCAATAAGTCTTTGAAATAATGTGTATTTTTGAGAGAAATCTTCTTATATCATTAGGCAGAAAATCTGACCTGCCATAGTTTTCAAAACAGCATAATTTCACTCTTCTCAATGATTAATCTGTTGTATTACACAACCTTTGAGTATTTAGCTTTATCAATGACATGTACTTTACAAATGTTTTAGAGATCCTACCAGTCTTTGAAAACATCCTTGTTCCTTGTTCCAGTTCCAGTTTTATGTATATATTCTGCCTTGCACCTGATTATTCCAACATCTGATGGGTGGCCTTGGGAAACTAATTCTCATATTGATTGTTTTTGCTGATTGTCTCCCCTTGTAGCTGATTTCTTCATTATTGTGTAAATTTAGATCATGAGCTCATGTTTAGCTAAACAGCTGACATTGTAAAAGGCTTAAGTGTGAACGCTCGTAAGCTTCAGGAGAAAGTCGGCAAAGATTTTTTTGTGTCCCTCCGATGAGTTGCCCGCAAGGACCCCATTTTTTAGAAGTGTTGGACCAATACTCCCTCTAGAGGCAGGGGATTCAGACAGGGCTGCTTTGCAACCCCCGATCAGGGGCAGCAGCTGTGGTCGACCTGTGGTCAGGGCAGGAGCCTCTCCGCGTTGGTCCCAGTGACCCATCTGCCTGCGAACTTCGGTCACCTGGCAGGAAGGTACGATGCCCAGTCCTATGGTTAGCTGTGCAGCGAGGTGTACTGCGAGGACACGTTCCACACACACTTCAACAAAGAGGGCGGCCTGAGTGGAAATGTGAGTGTTTGGGAAGCTGTGCAGACAAAGAAGGCGCCCTTTGGCCTGGGCCAAATGCTTGTGACACTCCCCTGGTCCTGCCGGGCTCTGAGGGCCCTGCCCTGGGCCCCCTGCTCCCCTGCCCTTTGTTCAGTCACAGCAGAGATGGCCACACCCACTCCCTTAGTGAGGGCAGTGTTCCAACCTCCTTCAGCCCCGCCCCCTCTCCGCAGGTTACCATGGACTACCGATGCTGCATTCTGAGGCCAGGGCGTTCCAAGAATGCCAAGGGCAGACATGATGACCTTCAATGATTTCCTCTTGTGTCAGTTTTGGTCAACTTTAGGAGCTAGGAAATGGTCCCCTTTACAGAAATGTTCAAATTTACTGGCATTTCATATATTCTCTGCTATAACATTGTCCTGATTCTTTCTGTATATTCTTTACATATGTTTATGTTTTCCTTAATCAAAGTGTGTCTTTTAAATCTTTTCAAAGAATATTCTTTGGACTTACTAAATCACCTCAATATTATACGTTTTCTGTTGTATTAAGTTCTGCTCATATCTTTATTTATATTTTTTCTATGTTCTCAGGTTTTATTCTTTTGATCTTCTGATGTCAATTAAAACACTTGGTTATTCATTTTAATAAATCTTTTTACTTATAAAGATTTGAACTTTTGAAGATTCCAGCTTACTTGTAAGTTTCTACGGGTCAGGTCCTCTCCATTGTTGCTGTCCTAAGGCTTAGTTCACCATATAGCAATGTATATATTGAAATATTTTCCCCTCGACTTTCTGTGATATCCTACATCTCACCTTTCTTTGCAGACAAACCATTTGAAATACCCTTAACTTATTTCACAGCCAATAAGTCTTTGAAATAATGTGTATTTTTGAGAGAAATCTTCTTATATCATTAGGCAGAAAATCTGACCTGCCATAGTTTTCAAAACAGCATAATTTCACTCTTCTCAATGATTAATCTGTTGTATTACACAACCTTGGGTATTTAGCTTTATCAATGACATGTACTTTACAAATGTTTTAGAGATCCTACCAGTCTTTGAAAACATCCTTGTTGCTTGTTTCAGTTCCAGTTTTATGTATATTTTCTGCCTTGCACCTGATTATTCCAACATCTGATGGATGGCCTTGGGAAACTAATTCTCATATTGATTGTTTTTGCTGATTGTCTCCACTTGTAGCTGATTTCTTCATTATTGTGTAAATTTAGATCATGAGCTCATGTTTAGCTATACAGCTGACATTGTAACAGGCTTAAGTGTGAACGCTCGTAAGCTTCAGGAGAAAGTCGGCAAAGATTTATTTGTGTCCCTCCGATGAGTTGCCCGCAAGGACCCCATTTTTTAGAAGTGTTGGTCCAATACTCCCTCTAGAGGCAGGGGATTCAGACAGGGCTGCTTTGCGGCCCCCGATCGGGGGCAGCGGCTGTGGTCGACCTGTGGTCAGGGCAGGAGCCTCTCCGCGTTGGTCCCAGGGACCCATCTGCCTGCGAACTTCGGTCACCTGGCAGGAAGGTACGATGCCCAGTCCTATGGTTAGCTGTGCAGCGAGGTGTACTGCGAGGACACGTTCCACACACACTTCAACAAAGAGGGCGGCCTGAGTGGAAAGGTGAGTGTTTGGGAAGCTGTGCGGACAAAGAAGGCGCCCTTTGGCCTGGGCCAAATGCTTTTGACACACCCCTGGGCCTGCCAGACTCTGAGGGCCCTGCCATGGGCCCCCTGCTCCCCTGCCCTTTGTTCAGTCACAGCAGAGATGGCCACATCCACTCCCTCAGTGAGGGCAGTGTTCCAACCTCCTTCAGCCCCGCCCCCTCTCCGCAGGTTACCATGGACTACCGATGCTGCATTCTGAGGCCAGGGCGTTCCGAGAATGCCAAGGGCAGACATGATGACCTTCAATGATTTCCTCTTGTGTCAGTTTTGGTCAACTTTAGGAGCTAGGAAATGGTCCCCTTTACACAAATGTTCAAATTTACTGGCATTTCATATATTCTCTGCTATAACATTGTCCTGATTCTTTCTGTATATTCTTTACTTATGTTTTTGTTTTCCTTAATCAAAGTGTGTCTTTTAAATCTTTTCAAAGAATATTCTTTGGACTTACTAAATCACCTCAATTTTATACGTTTTCTGTTGTATTAAGTTCTGCTCATATCTTTATTTATATTTTTTCTATGTTCTCAGTGTTTGTTGTTTTGATCATCTGATGTCAATTAAAACACTTGGTTATTCATTTTAATAAATCTTTTTACTTATAAAGATTTGAACTTTTGAAGATTCCAGCTTACTTGTAAGTTTCTAAGGGTCAGGTCCTCTCCATTGTTGCTGGCCTAAGGCTTAGTTCACCATATAGCAATGTATATATTGACATATTTTCCCCTCGACTTTCTGTGATTCCCTACATCTC
This sequence comes from Hyperoodon ampullatus, assembly GCF_949752795.1. Taxonomy (NCBI): domain Eukaryota; kingdom Metazoa; phylum Chordata; class Mammalia; order Artiodactyla; family Ziphiidae; genus Hyperoodon; species Hyperoodon ampullatus. Next base: position 38,128 of record NW_027640826.1, on the reverse strand, counting down.
ACCTTTGTTTGCAGACAAGCCATTTGAAATACCCTTCACTTATTTCACAGCCAATAAGTCTTTGAAATAATGTGTATTTTTGAGAGAAATCTTCTTATATCATTAGGCAGAAAATCTGACCTGCCATAGTTTTCAAAACAGCATAATTTCACTCTTCTCAATGATTAATCTGTTGTATTACACAACCTTTGAGTATTTAGCTTTATCAATGACATGTACTTTACAAATGTTTTAGAGATCCTACCAGTCTTAGTAAACATCCTTGTTCCTTGTTTCAGTTCCAGTTTTATGTATATATTCTGGCTTGCACCTGATTATTCCAACATCTGATGGATGGCCTTGGGAAACTAATTCTCATATTGATTGTTTTTGCTGATTGTCTCCACTTGTAGCTGATTTCTTCATTATTGTGTAAATTTAGATCATGAGCTCAAGTTTAGCTAAACATCTGACATTGTATCAGGCTTAAGTGTGAACGCTCGTAAGCTCCAGGAGAAAGTCGGCAAAGATTTATTTGTGTCCCTCCGATGAGTTGCCCGCAAGGACCACATTTTTCAGAAGTGTTGGTCCAATACTCCCTCTAGAGGCAGGGGATTCAGACAGGGCTGCTTTGCGGCCCCCGATCGGGGGCAGCGGCTGTGGTCGACCTGTGGTCAGGGCAGGAGCCTCTCCGCGTTGGTCCCAGGGACCCATCTGCCTGCGAACTTCACTCACCTGGCAGGAAGGTACGATGCCCAGTCCTATGGTTAGCTGTGCAGCGAGGTGTACTGCGAGGACACGTTCCACACACACTTCAACAAAGAGGGCGGCCTGAGTGGAAATGTGAGTGTTTGGGAAGCTGTGCGGACAAAGAAGGTGCCCTTTGGCCTGGGCCAAATGCTTGTGACACACCCCTGGGCCTGCTGGCCTCTGAGGGCCCTGCCATGGGCCCCCTGCTCCCCTGCCCTTTGTTCAGTCACAGCAGAGATGGCCACACCCACTCCCTCAGTGAGGGCAGTGTTCCAACCTCCTTCAGCCCCGCCCCCTCTCCGCAGGTTACCATGGACTACCGATGCTGCATTCTGAGGCCAGGGCGTTCCGAGAATGCCAAGGGCAGACATGATGACCTTCAATGATTTCCTCTTGTGTCAGTTTTGGTCAACTTTAGGAGCTAGGAAATGGTCCCCTTTACAGAAATGTTCAAATTTACTGGCATTTCATATATTCTCTGCTATAACATTGTCCTGATTCTTTCTGTATATTCTTTACTTATGTTTTTGTTTTCCTTAATCAAAGTGTGTCTTTTAAATCTTTTCAAAGAATATTCTTTGGACTTACTAAATCACTTCAATTTTATACGTTTTCTGTTGTATTAAGTTCTGCTCATATCTTTATTTATATTTTTTCTATGTTCTCAGGGTTTGTTGTTTTGATCATCTGATGTCAATTAAAACACTTGGTTATTCATTTTAATAAATCTTTTTACTTAGAAAGATTTGAACTTTTGAAGATTCCAGCTTACTTGTAAGTTTCTAAGGGTCAGGTCCTCTCCATTGTTGCTGGCCTAAGGCTTAGTTCACCATATAGCAATGTATATATTGACATATTTTCCCCTCGACTTTCTGTGATTCCCTACATCTCACCTTTCTTTGCAGACAAGCCATTTGAAATACCCTTCACTTATTTCACAGCCAATAAGTCTTTGAAATAATGTGTATTTTTGAGAGAAATCTTCTTATATCATTAGGCAGAAAATCTGACCTGCCATAGTTTTCAAAACAGCATAATTTCACTCTTCTCAATGATTAATCTGTTGTATTACACAACCTTTGAGTATTTAGCTTTATCAATGACATGTACTTTACAAATGTTTTAGAGATCCTACCAGTCTTTGAAAACATCCTTGTTCCTTGTTCCAGTTCCAGTTTTATGTATATATTCTGCCTTGCACCTGATTATTCCAACATCTGATGGGTGGCCTTGGGAAACTAATTCTCATATTGATTGTTTTTGCTGATTGTCTCCCCTTGTAGCTGATTTCTTCATTATTGTGTAAATTTAGATCATGAGCTCATGTTTAGCTAAACAGCTGACATTGTAAAAGGCTTAAGTGTGAGCGCTCGTAAGCTTAAGGAGAAAGTCGGCAAAGATTTTTTTGTGTCCCTCTGATGAGTTGCCCGCAAGGACCCCATTTTTTAGAAGTGTTGGTCCAATACTCCCTCTAGAGGCAGGGGATTCAGACAGGGCTGCTTTGCAACCCCCGATCTGGGGCAGCGGCTGTGGTCGACCTGTGGTCAGGGCAGGAGCCTCTCCGCGTTGGTCCCAGTGACCCATCTGCCTGCGAACTTCGGTCACGTGGCAGGAAGGTATGATGCCCAGTCCTATGGTTAGCTGTGCAGCGAGGTGTACTGCGAGGACACGTTCCACACACACTTCAACAAAGAAGGCGGCCTGAGTGGAAATGTGAGTGTTTGGGAAGCTGTGCAGACAAAGAAGGCGCCCTTTGGCCTGGGCCAAATGCTTGTGACACTCCCCTGTCCTGCCGGGCTCTGAGGGCCCTGCCCTGGGCCCCCTGCTCCCCTGCCCTTTGTTCAGTCACAGCAGAGATGGCCACACCCACTCCCTCAGTGAGGGCAGTGTTCCAACCTCCTTCAGCCCCACCCCCTCTCCGCAGGTTACCATGGACTACCGATGCTGCATTCTGAGGCCAGGACGTTCCAAGAATGCCAAGGGCAGACATGATGACCTTCAATGATTTCCTCTTGTGTCAGTTTTGGTCAACTTTAGGAGCTAGGAAATGGTCCCCTTTACAGAAATGTTCAAATTTACTGGCATTTCATATATTCTCTGCTATAACATTGTCCTGATTCTTTCTGTATATTCTTTACTTATGTTTTTGTTTTCCTTAATCAAAGTGTGTCTTTTAAATCTTTTCAAAGAATATTCTTTGGACTTACTAAATCACCTCAATTTTATACGTTTTCTGTTGTATTCAGTTCTGCTCATATCTTTATTTATATTTTTTCTATGTTCTCAGGGTTTGTTGTTTTGATCATCTGATGTCAATTAAAACACTTGGTTATTCATTTTAATAAATCTTTTTACTTATAAAGATTTGAACTTTTGAAGATTCCAGCTTACTTGTAAGTTTCTAAGGGTCAGGTCCTCTCCATTGTTGCTGGCCTAAGGCTTAGTTCACCATATAGCAATGTATATATTGACATATTTTCCCCTCGACTTTCTGTGATTCCCTTCATCTCACCTTTGTTTGCAGACAAGCCATTTGAAATACCCTTCACTTATTTCACAGCCAATAAGTCTTTGAAATAATGTGTATTTTTGAGAGAAATCTTCTTATATCATTAGGCAGAAAATCTGACCTGCCATAGTTTTCAAAACAGCATAATTTCACTCTTCTCAATGATTAATCTGTTGTATTACACAACCTTTGAGTATTTAGCTTTATCAATGACATGTACTTTACAAATGTTTTAGAGATCCTACCAGTCTCAGTAAACATCCTTGTTCCTTGTTTCAGTTCCAGTTTTATGTATATATTCTGGCTTGCACCTGATTATTCCAACATCTGATGGATGGCCTTGGGAAACTAATTCTCATATTGATTGTTTTTGCTGATTGTCTCCACTTGTAGCTGATTTCTTCATTATTGTGTAAATTTAGATCATGAGCTCAAGTTTAGCTAAACAGCTGACATTGTATCAGGCTTAAGTGTGAACGCTCGTAAGCTCCAGGAGAAAGTCGGCAAAGATTTATTTGTGTCCCTCCGATGAGTTGCCCGCAAGGACCACATTTTTTAGAAGTGTTGGTCCAATACTCCCTCTAGAGGCAGGGGATTCAGACAGGGCTGCTTTGCGGCCCCCGATCGGGGGCAGCGGCTGTGGTCGACCTGTGGTCAGGGCAGGAGCCTCTCCGCGTTGGTCCCAGGGACCCATCTGCCTGCGAACTTCACTCACCTGGCAGGAAGGTACGATGCCCAGTCCTATGGTTAGCTGTGCAGCGAGGTGTACTGCGAGGACACGTTCCACACACACTTCAACAAAGAGGGCGGCCTGAGTGGAAATGTGAGTGTTTGGGAAGCTGTGCGGACAAAGAAGGTGCCCTTTGGCCTGGGCCAAATGCTTGTGACACACCCCTGGGCCTGCTGGCTTCTGAGGGCCCTGCCATGGGCCCCCTGCTCCCCTGCCCTTTGTTCAGTCACAGCAGAGATGGCCACACCCACTCCCTCAGTGAGGGCAGTGTTCCAACCTCCTTCAGCCCCGCCCCCTCTCCGCAGGTTACCATGGACTACCGATGCTGCATTCTGAGGCCAGGGCGTTCCGAGAATGCCAAGGGCAGACATGATGACCTTCAATGATTTCCTCTTGTGTCAGTTTTGGTCAACTTTAGGAGCTAGGAAATGGTCCCCTTTACAGAAATGTTCAAATTTACTGGCATTTCATATATTCTCTGCTATAACATTGTCCTGATTCTTTCTGTATATTCTTTACTTATGTTTTTGTTTTCCTTAATCAAAGTGTGTCTTTTAAATCTTTTCAAAGAATATTCTTTGGACTTACTAAATCACCTCAATTTTATACGTTTTCTGTTGTATTAAGTTCTGCTCATATCTTTATTTATATTTTTTCTATGTTCTCAGTGTTTGTTGTTTTGATCATCTGATGTCAATTAAAACACTTGGTTATTCATTTTAATAAATCTTTTTACTTATAAAGATTTGAACTTTTGAAGATTCCAGCTTACTTGTAAGTTTCTAAGGGTCAGGTCCTCTCCATTGTTGCTGGCCTAAGGCTTAGTTCACCATATAGCAATGTATATATTGACATATTTTCCCCTCGACTTTCTGTGATTCCCTACATCTCACCTTTCTTTGCAGACAAGCCATTTGAAATACCCTTCACTTATTTCACAGCCAATAAGTCTTTGAAATAATGTGTATTTTTGAGAGAAATCTTCTTATATCATTAGGCAGAAAATCTGACCTGCCATAGTTTTCAAAACAGCATAATTTCACTCTTCTCAATGATTAATCTGTTGTATTACACAACCTTTGAGTATTTAGCTTTATCAATGACATGTACTTTACAAATGTTTTAGAGATCCTACCAGTCTTTGAAAACATCCTTGTTCCTTGTTCCAGTTCCAGTTTTATGTATATATTCTGCCTTGCACCTGATTATTCCAACATCTGATGGGTGGCCTTGGGAAACTAATTCTCATATTGATTGTTTTTGCTGATTGTCTCCCCTTGTAGCTGATTTCTTCATTATTGTGTAAATTTAGATCATGAGCTCATGTTTAGCTAAACAGCTGACATTGTAAAAGGCTTAAGTGTGAACGCTCGTAAGCTTCAGGAGAAAGTCGGCAAAGATTTTTTTGTGTCCCTCCGATGAGTTGCCCGCAAGGACCCCATTTTTTAGAAGTGTTGGTCCAATACTCCCTCTAGAGGCAGGGGATTCAGACAGGGCTGCTTTGCAACCCCCGATCTGGGGCAGCGGCTGTGGTCGACCTGTGGTCAGGGCAGGAGCCTCTCCGCGTTGGTCCCAGTGACCCATCTGCCTGCGAACTTCGGTCACCTGGCAGGAAGGTACGATGCCCAGTCCTATGGTTAGCTGTGCAGCGAGGTGTACTGCGAGGACACGTTCCACACACACTTCAACAAAGAGGGCGGCCTGAGTGGAAATGTGAGTGTTTGGGAAGCTGTGCAGACAAAGAAGGCGCCCTTTGGCCTGGGCCAAATGCTTGTGACACTCCCCTGGTCCTGCCGGGCTCTGAAGGCCCTGCCCTGCGCCCCCTGCTCCCCTGCCCTTTGTTCAGTCACAGCAGAGATGGCCACACCCACTCCCTCAGTGAGGGCAGTGTTCCAAACTCCTTCAGCCCCGCCCCCTCTCCGCAGGTCACCATGGACTACCGATGCTGCATTCTGAGGCCAGGGCGTTCCGAGAATGCCAAGGGCAGACATGATGACCTTCAATGATTTCCTCTTGTGTCAGTTTTGGTCAACTTTAGGAGCTAGGAAATGGTCCCCTTTACAGAAATGTTCAAATTTACTGGCATTTCATATATTCTCTGCTATAACATTGTCCTGATTCTTTCTGTATATTCTTTACATATGTTTATGTTTTCCTTAATCAAAGTGTGTCTTTTAAATCTTTTCAAAGAATATTCTTTGGACTTACTAAATCACCTCAATATTATACGTTTTCTGTTGTATTAAGTTCTGCTCATATCTTTATTTATATTTTTTCTATGTTCTCAGGTTTTATTCTTTTGATCTTCTGATGTCAATTAAAACACTTGGTTATTCATTTTAATAAAACTTTTTACTTATAAAGATTTGAACTTTTGAAGATTCCAGCTTACTTGTAAGTTTCTAAGGGTCAGGTCCTCTCCATTGTTGCTGTCCTAAGGCTTAGTTCACCATATAGCAATGTATATATTGACATATTTTCCCCTCGACTTTCTGTGATTTCCTACATCTCACCTTTCTTTGCAGACAAGCCATTTGAAATACCCTTAACTTATTTCACAGCCAATAAGTCTTTGAAATAATGTGTATTTTTGAGAGAAATCTTCTTATATCATTAGGCAGAAAATCTGACCTGCCATAGTTTTCAAAACAGCATAATTTCACTCTTCTCAATGATTAATCTGTTGTATTACACAACCATGGGTATTTAGCTTTATCAATGACATGTACTTTACAAATGTTTTAGAGATCCTACCAGTCTTTGAAAACATCCTTGTTGCTTGTTTCAGTTCCAGTTTTATGTATATTTTCTGCCTTGCACCTGATTATTCCAACATCTGATGGATGGCCTTGGGAAACTAATTCTCATATTGATTGTTTTTGCTGATTGTCTCCACTTGTAGCTGATTTCTTCATTATTGTGTAAATTTAGATCATGAGCTCATGTTTAGCTATACAGCTGACATTGTAACAGGCTTAAGTGTGAACGCTCGTAAGCTTCAGGAGAAAGTCGGCAAAGATTTATTTGTGTCCCTCCGATGAGTTGCCCGCAAGGACCCCATTTTTTAGAAGTGTTGGTCCAATACTCCCTCTAGAGGCAGGGGATTCAGACAGGGCTGCTTTGCGGCCCCCGATCGGGGGCAGCGGCTGTGGTCGACCTGTGGTCAGGGCAGGAGCCTCTCCGCGTTGGTCCCAGGGACCCATCTGCCTGCGAACTTCGGTCACCTGGCAGGAAGGTACGATGCCCAGTCCTATGGTTAGCTGTGCAGCGAGGTGTACTGCGAGGACACGTTCCACACACACTTCAACAAAGAGGGCGGCCTGAGTGGAAAGGTGAGTGTTTGGGAAGCTGTGCGGACAAAGAAGGCGCCCTTTGGCCTGGGCCAAATGCTTGTGACACACCCCTGGGCCTGCCAGACTCTGAGGGCCCTGCCCTGGGCCCCCTGCTCCCCTGCCCTTTGTTCAGTCACAGCAGAGATGGCCACACCCACTCCCTCAGTGAGGGCAGTGTTCCAACCTCCTTCAGCCCCGCCCCCTCTCCGCAGGTTACCATGGACTACCCATGCTGCATTCAGAGGCCAGGGCGTTCCGAGAATGCCAAGGGCAGACATGATGACCTTCAATGATTTCCTCTTGTGTCAGTTTTGGTCAACTTTAGGAGCTAGGAAATGGTCCCCTTTACAGAAATGTTCAAATTTACTGGCATTTCATATATTCTCTGCTATAACATTGTCCTGATTGTTTCTGTATATTCTTTACTTATGTTTTTGTTTTCCTTAATCAAAGTGTGTCTTTTAAATCTTTTCAACGAATATTCTTTGGACTTACTAAATCACCTCAATTTTATACGTTTTCTGTTGTATTAAGTTCTGCTCATATCTTTATTTATATTTTTTCTATGTTCTCAGGTTTTATTGTTTTGATCTTCTGATGTCAATTAAAACACTTGGTTATTCATTTTAATAAATCTTTTTACTTAGAAAGATTTGAACTTTTGAAGATTCCAGCTTACTTGTAAGTTTCTAAGGGTCAGGTCCTCTCCATTGTTGCTGGCCTAAGGCTTAGTTCACCATATAGCAATGTATATATTGACATATTTTCCCCTCGACTTTCTGTGATTCCCTACATCTCACCTTTCTTTGTAGACAAGCCATTTGAAATACCCTTAACTTATTTCACAGCCAATAAGTCTTTGAAATAATGTGTATTTTTGAGAGAAATCTTCTTATATCATTAGGCAGAAAATCTGACCTGCCATAGTTTTCAAAACAGCATAATTTCACTCTTCTCAATGATTAATCTGTTGTATTACACAACCTTTGAGTATTTAGCTTTATCAATGACATGTACTTTACAAATGTTTTAGAGATCCTACCAGTCTTTGAAAACATCCTTGTTCCTTGTTCCAGTTCCAGTTTTATGTATATATTCTGCCTTGCACCTGATTATTCCAACATCTGATGGGTGGCCTTGGGAAACTAATTCTCATATTGATTGTTTTTGCTGATTGTCTCCCCTTGTAGCTGATTTCTTCATTATTGTGTAAATTTAGATCATGAGCTCATGTTTAGCTAAACAGCTGACATTGTAAAAGGCTTAAGTGTGAACGCTCGTAAGCTTCAGGAGAAAGTCGGCAAAGATTTTTTTGTGTCCCTCCGATGAGTTGCCCGCAAGGACCCCATTTTTTAGAAGTGTTGGTCCAATACTCCCTCTAGAGGCAGGGGATTCAGACAGGGCTGCTTTGCAACCCCCGATCTGGGGCAGCAGCTGTGGTCGACCTGTGGTCAGGGCAGGAGCCTCTCCGCGTTGGTCCCAGTGACCCATCTGCCTGCGAACTTCGGTCACCTGGCAGGAAGGTACGATGCCCAGTCCTATGGTTAGCTGTGCAGCGAGGTGTACTGCGAGGACACGTTCCACACACACTTCAACAAAGAGGGCGGCCTGAGTGGAAATGTGAGTGTTTGGGAAGCTGTGCAGACAAAGAAGGCGCCCTTTGGCCTGGGCCAAATGCTTGTGACACTCCCCTGGTCCTGCCGGGCTCTGAGGGCCCTGCCCTGGGCCCCCTGCTCCCCTGCCCTTTGTTCAGTCACAGCAGAGATGGCCACACCCACTCCCTTAGTGAGGGCAGTGTTCCAACCTCCTTCAGCCCCGCCCCCTCTCCGCAGGTTACCATGGACTACCGATGCTGCATTCTGAGGCCAGGGCGTTCCAAGAATGCCAAGGGCAGACATGATGACCTTCAATGATTTCCTCTTGTGTCAGTTTTGGTCAACTTTAGGAGCTAGGAAATGGTCCCCTTTACAGAAATGTTCAAATTTACTGGCATTTCATATATTCTCTGCTATAACATTGTCCTGATTCTTTCTGTATATTCTTTACATATGTTTATGTTTTCCTTAATCAAAGTGTGTCTTTTAAATCTTTTCAAAGAATATTCTTTGGACTTACTAAATCACCTCAATATTATACGTTTTCTGTTGTATTAAGTTCTGCTCATATCTTTATTTATATTTTTTCTATGTTCTCAGGTTTTATTCTTTTGATCTTCTGATGTCAATTAAAACACTTGGTTATTCATTTTAATAAATCTTTTTACTTATAAAGATTTGAACTTTTGAAGATTCCAGCTTACTTGTAAGTTTCTAAGGGTCAGGTCCTCTCCATTGTTGCTGTCCTAAGGCTTAGTTCACCATATAGCAATGTATATATTGACATATTTTCCCCTCGACTTTCTGTGATTTCCTACATCTCACCTTTCTTTGCAGACAAGCCATTTGAAATACCCTTAACTTATTTCATAGCCAATAAGTCTTTGAAATAATGTGTATTTTTGAGAGAAATCTTCTTATATCATTAGGCAGAAAATCTGACCTGCCATAGTTTTCAAAACAGCATAATTTCACTCTTCTCAATGATTAATCTGTTGTACTACACAACCATGGGTATTTAGCTTTATCAATGACATGTACTTTACAAATGTTTTAGAGATCCTACCAGTCTTTGAAAACATCCTTGTTGCTTGTTTCAGTTCCAGTTTTATGTATATTTTCTGCCTTGCACCTGATTATTCCAACATCTGATGGATGGCCTTGGGAAACTAATTCTCATATTGATTGTTTTTGCTGATTGTCTCCACTTGTAGCTGATTTCTTCATTATTGTGTAAATTTAGATCATGAGCTCATGTTTAGCTATACAGCTGACATTGTAACAGGCTTAAGTGTGAACGCTCGTAAGCTTCAGGAGAAAGTCGGCAAAGATTTATTTGTGTCCCTCCGATGAGTTGCCCGCAAGGACCCCATTTTTTAGAAGTGTTGGTCCAATACTCCCTCTAGAGGCAGGGGATTCAGACAGGGCTGCTTTGCGGCCCCCGATCGGGGGCAGCGGCTGTGGTCGACCTGTGGTCAGGGCAGGAGCCTCTCCGCGTTGGTCCCAGGGACCCATCTGCCTGCGAACTTCGGTCACCTGGCAGGAAGGTACGATGCCCAGTCCTATGGTTAGCTGTGCAGCGAGGTGTACTGCGAGGACACGTTCCACACACACTTCAACAAAGAGGGCGGCCTGAGTGGAAAGGTGAGTGTTTGGGAAGCTGTGCGGACAAAGAAGGCGCCCTTTGGCCTGGGCCAAATGCTTGTGACACACCCCTGGGCCTGCCAGACTCTGAGGGCCCTGCCCTGGGCCCCCTGCTCCCCTGCCCTTTGTTCAGTCACAGCAGAGATGGCCACACCCACTCCCTCAGTGAGGGCAGTGTTCCAACCTCCTTCAGCCCCGCCCCCTCTCCGCAGGTTACCATGGACTACGCATGCTGCATTCAGAGGCCAGGGCGTTCCGAGAATGCCAAGGGCAGACATGATGACCTTCAATGATTTCCTCTTGTGTCAGTTTTGGTCAACTTTAGGAGCTAGGAAATGGTCCCCTTTACAGAAATGTTCAAATTTACTGGCATTTCATATATTCTCTGCTATAACATTGTCCTGATTGTTTCTGTATATTCTTTACTTATGTTTTTGTTTTCCTTAATCAAAGTGTGTCTTTTAAATCTTTTCAACGAATATTCTTTGGACTTACTAAATCACCTCAATTTTATACGTTTTCTGTTGTATTAAGTTCTGCTCATATCTTTATTTATATTTTTTCTATGTTCTCAGGTTTTATTGTTTTGATCTTCTGATGTCAATTAAAACACTTGGTTATTCATTTTAATAAATCTTTTTACTTATAAAGATTTGAACTTTTGAAGATTCCAGCTTACTTGTAAGTTTCTAAGGGTCAGGTCCTCTCCATTGTTGCTGGCCTAAGGCTTAGTTCACCATATAGCAATGTATATATTGACATATTTTCCCCTCGACTTTCTGTGATTCCCTACATCTCACCTTTCTTTGTAGACAAGCCATTTGAAATACCCTTAACTTATTTCACAGCCAATAAGTCTTTGAAATAATGTGTATTTTTGAGAGAAATCTTCTTATATCATTAGGCAGAAAATCTGACCTGCCATAGTTTTCAAAACAGCATAATTTCACTCTTCTCAATGATTAATCTGTTGTATTACACAACCTTTGAGTATTTAGCTTTATCAATGACATGTACTTTACAAATGTTTTAGAGATCCTACCAGTCTTTGAAAACATCCTTGTTCCTTGTTCCAGTTCCAGTTTTATGTATATATTCTGCCTTGCACCTGATTATTCCAACATCTGATGGGTGGCCTTGGGAAACTAATTCTCATATTGATTGTTTTTGCTGATTGTCTCCCCTTGTAGCTGATTTCTTCATTATTGTGTAAATTTAGATCATGAGCTCATGTTTAGCTAAACAGCTGACATTGTAAAAGGCTTAAGTGTGAACGCTCGTAAGCTTCAGGAGAAAGTCGGCAAAGATTTTTTTGTGTCCCTCCGATGAGTTGCCCGCAAGGACCCCATTTTTTAGAAGTGTTGGTCCAATACTCCCTCTAGAGGCAGGGGATTCAGACAGGGCTGCTTTGCAACCCCCGATCTGGGGCAGCAGCTGTGGTCGACCTGTGGTCAGGGCAGGAGCCTCTCCGCGTTGGTCCCAGTGACCCATCTGCCTGCGAACTTCGGTCACCTGGCAGGAAGGTACGATGCCCAGTCCTATGGTTAGCTGTGCAGCGAGGTGTACTGCGAGGACACGTTCCACACACACTTCAACAAAGAGGGCGGCCTGAGTGGAAATGTGAGTGTTTGGGAAGCTGTGCAGACAAAGAAGGCGCCCTTTGGCCTGGGCCAAATGCTTGTGACACTCCCCTGGTCCTGCCGGGCTCTGAGGGCCCTGCCCTGGGCCCCCTGCTCCCCTGCCCTTTGTTCAGTCACAGCAGAGATGGCCACACCCACTCCCTTAGTGAGGGCAGTGTTCCAACCTCCTTCAGCCCCGCCCCCTCTCCGCAGGTTACCATGGACTACCGATGCTGCATTCTGAGGCCAGGGCGTTCCAAGAATGCCAAGGGCAGACATGATGACCTTCAATGATTTCCTCTTGTGTCAGTTTTGGTCAACTTTAGGAGCTAGGAAATGGTCCCCTTTACAGAAATGTTCAAATTTACTGGCATTTCATATATTCTCTGCTATAACATTGTCCTGATTCTTTCTGTATATTCTTTACATATGTTTATGTTTTCCTTAATCAAAGTGTGTCTTTTAAATCTTTTCAAAGAATATTCTTTGGACTTACTAAATCACCTCAATATTATACGTTTTCTGTTGTATTAAGTTCTGCTCATATCTTTATTTATATTTTTTCTATGTTCTCAGGTTTTATTCTTTTGATCTTCTGATGTCAATTAAAACACTTGGTTATTCATTTTAATAAATCTTTTTACTTATAAAGATTTGAACTTTTGAAGATTCCAGCTTACTTGTAAGTTTCTAAGGGTCAGGTCCTCTCCATTGTTGCTGGCCTAAGGCTTAGTTCACCATATAGCAATGTATATATTGACATATTTTCCCCTCGACTTTCTGTGATTCCCTACATCTCACCTTTCTTTGTAGACAAGCCATTTGAAATACCCTTAACTTATTTCACAGCCAATAAGTCTTTGAAATAATGTGTATTTTTGAGAGAAATCTTCTTATATCATTAGGCAGAAAATCTGACCTGCCATAGTTTTCAAAACAGCATAATTTCACTCTTCTCAATGATTAATCTGTTGTATTACACAACCTTTGAGTATTTAGCTTTATCAATGACATGTACTTTACAAATGTTTTAGAGATCCTACCAGTCTTTGAAAACATCCTTGTTCCTTGTTCCAGTTCCAGTTTTATGTATATATTCTGCCTTGCACCTGATTATTCCAACATCTGATGGGTGGCCTTGGGAAACTAATTCTCATATTGATTGTTTTTGCTGATTGTCTCCCCTTGTAGCTGATTTCTTCATTATTGTGTAAATTTAGATCATGAGCTCATGTTTAGCTAAACAGCTGACATTGTAAAAGGCTTAAGTGTGAACGCTCGTAAGCTTCAGGAGAAAGTCGGCAAAGATTTTTTTGTGTCCCTCCGATGAGTTGCCCGCAAGGACCCCATTTTTTAGAAGTGTTGGTCCAATACTCCCTCTAGAGGCAGGGGATTCAGACAGGGCTGCTTTGCAACCCCCGATCTGGGGCAGCAGCTGTGGTCGACCTGTGGTCAGGGCAGGAGCCTCTCCGCGTTGGTCCCAGTGACCCATCTGCCTGCGAACTTCGGTCACCTGGCAGGAAGGTACGATGCCCAGTCCTATGGTTAGCTGTGCAGCGAGGTGTACTGCGAGGACACGTTCCACACACACTTCAACAAAGAGGGCGGCCTGAGTGGAAATGTGAGTGTTTGGGAAGCTGTGCAGACAAAGAAGGCGCCCTTTGGCCTGGGCCAAATGCTTGTGACACTCCCCTGGTCCTGCCGGGCTCTGAGGGCCCTGCCCTGGGCCCCCTGCTCCCCTGCCCTTTGTTCAGTCACAGCAGAGATGGCCACACCCACTCCCTTAGTAAGGGCAGTGTTCCAACCTCCTTCAGCCCCGCCCCCTCTCCGCAGGTTACCATGGACTACCGATGCTGCATTCTGAGGCCAGGGCGTTCCAAGAATGCCAAGGGCAGACATGATGACCTTCAATGATTTCCTCTTGTGTCAGTTTTGGTCAACTTTAGGAGCTAGGAAATGGTCCCCTTTACAGAAATGTTCAAATTTACTGGCATTTCATATATTCTCTGCTATAACATTGTCCTGATTCTTTCTGTATATTCTTTACATATGTTTATGTTTTCCTTAATCAAAGTGTGTCTTTTAAATCTTTTCAAAGAATATTCTTTGGACTTACTAAATCACCTCAATATTATACGTTTTCTGTTGTATTAAGTTCTGCTCATATCTTTATTTATATTTTTTCTATGTTCTCAGGTTTTATTCTTTTGATCTTCTGATGTCAATTAAAACACTTGGTTATTCATTTTAATAAATCTTTTTACTTATAAAGATTTGAACTTTTGAAGATTCCAGCTTACTTGTAAGTTTCTACGGGTCAGGTCCTCTCCATTGTTGCTGTCCTAAGGCTTAGTTCACCATATAGCAATGTATATATTGAAATATTTTCCCCTCGACTTTCTGTGATATCCTACATCTCACCTTTCTTTGCAGACAAACCATTTGAAATACCCTTAACTTATTTCACAGCCAATAAGTCTTTGAAATAATGTGTATTTTTGAGAGAAATCTTCTTATATCATTAGGCAGAAAATCTGACCTGCCATAGTTTTCAAAACAGCATAATTTCACTCTTCTCAATGATTAATCTGTTGTATTACACAACCTTGGGTATTTAGCTTTATCAATGACATGTACTTTACAAATGTTTTAGAGATCCTACCAGTCTTTGAAAACATCCTTGTTGCTTGTTTCAGTTCCAGTTTTATGTATATTTTCTGCCTTGCACCTGATTATTCCAACATCTGATGGATGGCCTTGGGAAACTAATTCTCATATTGATTGTTTTTGCTGATTGTCTCCACTTGTAGCTGATTTCTTCATTATTGTGTAAATTTAGATCATGAGCTCATGTTTAGCTATACAGCTGACATTGTAACAGGCTTAAGTGTGAACGCTCGTAAGCTTCAGGAGAAAGTCGGCAAAGATTTATTTGTGTCCCTCCGATGAGTTGCCCGCAAGGACCCCATTTTTTAGAAGTGTTGGTCCAATACTCCCTCTAGAGGCAGGGGATTCAGACAGGGCTGCTTTGCGGCCCCCGATCGGGGGCAGCGGCTGTGGTCGACCTGTGGTCAGGGCAGGAGCCTCTCCGCGTTGGTCCCAGGGACCCATCTGCCTGCGAACTTCGGTCACCTGGCAGGAAGGTACGATGCCCAGTCCTATGGTTAGCTGTGCAGCGAGGTGTACTGCGAGGACACGTTCCACACACACTTCAACAAAGAGGGCGGCCTGAGTGGAAAGGTGAGTGTTTGGGAAGCTGTGCGGACAAAGAAGGCGCCCTTTGGCCTGGGCCAAATGCTTGTGACACACCCCTGGGCCTGCCAGACTCTGAGGGCCCTGCCCTGGGCCCCCTGCTCCCCTGCCCTTTGTTCAGTCACAGCAGAGATGGCCACACCCACTCCCTCAGTGAGGGCAGTGTTCCAACCTCCTTCAGCCCCGCCCCCTCTCCGCAGGTTACCATGGACTACGCATGCTGCATTCAGAGGCCAGGGCGTTCCGAGAATGCCAAGGGCAGACATGATGACCTTCAATGATTTCCTCTTGTGTCAGTTTTGGTCAACTTTAGGAGCTAGGAAATGGTCCCCTTTACAGAAATGTTCAAATTTACTGGCATTTCATATATTCTCTGCTATAACATTGTCCTGATTGTTTCTGTATATTCTTTACTTATGTTTTTGTTTTCCTTAATCAAAGTGTGTCTTTTAAATCTTTTCAACGAATATTCTTTGGACTTACTAAATCACCTCAATTTTATACGTTTTCTGTTGTATTAAGTTCTGCTCATATCTTTATTTATATTTTTTCTATGTTCTCAGGTTTTATTGTTTTGATCTTCTGATGTCAATTAAAACACTTGGTTATTCATTTTAATAAATCTTTTTACTTATAAAGATTTGAACTTTTGAAGATTCCAGCTTACTTGTAAGTTTCTAAGGGTCAGGTCCTCTCCATTGTTGCTGGCCTAAGGCTTAGTTCACCATATAGCAATGTATATATTGACATATTTTCCCCTCGACTTTCTGTGATTCCCTACATCTCACCTTTCTTTGTAGACAAGCCATTTGAAATACCCTTAACTTATTTCACAGCCAATAAGTCTTTGAAATAATGTGTATTTTTGAGAGAAATCTTCTTATATCATTAGGCAGAAAATCTGACCTGCCATAGTTTTCAAAACAGCATAATTTCACTCTTCTCAATGATTAATCTGTTGTATTACACAACCTTTGAGTATTTAGCTTTATCAATGACATGTACTTTACAAATGTTTTAGAGATCCTACCAGTCTTTGAAAACATCCTTGTTCCTTGTTCCAGTTCCAGTTTTATGTATATATTCTGCCTTGCACCTGATTATTCCAACATCTGATGGGTGGCCTTGGGAAACTAATTCTCATATTGATTGTTTTTGCTGATTGTCTCCCCTTGTAGCTGATTTCTTCATTATTGTGTAAATTTAGATCATGAGCTCATGTTTAGCTAAACAGCTGACATTGTAAAAGGCTTAAGTGTGAACGCTCGTAAGCTTCAGGAGAAAGTCGGCAAAGATTTTTTTGTGTCCCTCCGATGAGTTGCCCGCAAGGACCCCATTTTTTAGAAGTGTTGGTCCAATACTCCCTCTAGAGGCAGGGGATTCAGACAGGGCTGCTTTGCAACCCCCGATCTGGGGCAGCGGCTGTGGTCGACCTGTGGTCAGGGCAGGAGCCTCTCCGCGTTGGTCCCAGTGACCCATCTGCCTGCGAACTTCGGTCACCTGGCAGGAAGGTACGATGCCCAGTCCTATGGTTAGCTGTGCAGCGAGGTGTACTGCGAGGACACGTTCCACACACACTTCAACAAAGAGGGCGGCCTGAGTGGAAATGTGAGTGTTTGGGAAGCTGTGCAGACAAAGAAGGCGCCCTTTGGCCTGGGCCAAATGCTTGTGACACTCCCCTGGTCCTGCCGGGCTCTGAGGGCCCTGCCCTGGGCCCCCTGCTCCCCTGCCCTTTGTTCAGTCACAGCAGAGATGGCCACACCCACTCCCTTAGTGAGGGCAGTGTTCCAACCTCCTTCAGCCCCGCCCCCTCTCCGCAGGTTACCATGGACTACCGATGCTGCATTCTGAGGCCAGGGCGTTCCAAGAATGCCAAGGGCAGACATGATGACCTTCAATGATTTCCTCTTGTGTCAGTTTTGGTCAACTTTAGGAGCTAGGAAATGGTCCCCTTTACAGAAATGTTCAAATTTACTGGCATTTCATATATTCTCTGCTATAACATTGTCCTGATTCTTTCTGTATATTCTTTACATATGTTTATGTTTTCCTTAATCAAAGTGTGTCTTTTAAATCTTTTCAAAGAATATTCTTTGGACTTACTAAATCACCTCAATATTATACGTTTTCTGTTGTATTAAGTTCTGCTCATATCTTTATTTATATTTTTTCTATGTTCTCAGGTTTTATTCTTTTGATCTTCTGATGTCAATTAAAACACTTGGTTATTCATTTTAATAAATCTTTTTACTTATAAAGATTTGAACTTTTGAAGATTCCAGCTTACTTGTAAGTTTCTACGGGTCAGGTCCTCTCCATTGTTGCTGTCCTAAGGCTTAGTTCACCATATAGCAATGTATATATTGAAATATTTTCCCCTCGACTTTCTGTGATATCCTACATCTCACCTTTCTTTGCAGACAAACCATTTGAAATACCCTTAACTTATTTCACAGCCAATAAGTCTTTGAAATAATGTGTATTTTTGAGAGAAATCTTCTTATATCATTAGGCAGAAAATCTGACCTGCCATAGTTTTCAAAACAGCATAATTTCACTCTTCTCAATGATTAATCTGTTGTATTACACAACCTTGGGTATTTAGCTTTATCAATGACATGTACTTTACAAATGTTTTAGAGATCCTACCAGTCTTTGAAAACATCCTTGTTGCTTGTTTCAGTTCCAGTTTTATGTATATTTTCTGCCTTGCACCTGATTATTCCAACATCTGATGGATGGCCTTGGGAAACTAATTCTCATATTGATTGTTTTTGCTGATTGTCTCCACTTGTAGCTGATTTCTTCATTATTGTGTAAATTTAGATCATGAGCTCATGTTTAGCTATACAGCTGACATTGTAACAGGCTTAAGTGTGAACGCTCGTAAGCTTCAGGAGAAAGTCGGCAAAGATTTATTTGTGTCCCTCCGATGAGTTGCCCGCAAGGACCCCATTTTTTAGAAGTGTTGGTCCAATACTCCCTCTAGAGGCAGGGGATTCAGACAGGGCTGCTTTGCGGCCCCCGATCGGGGGCAGCGGCTGTGGTCGACCTGTGGTCAGGGCAGGAGCCTCTCCGCGTTGGTCCCAGGGACCCATCTGCCTGCGAACTTCGGTCACCTGGCAGGAAGGTACGATGCCCAGTCCTATGGTTAGCTGTGCAGCGAGGTGTACTGCGAGGACACGTTCCACACACACTTCAACAAAGAGGGCGGCCTGAGTGGAAAGGTGAGTGTTTGGGAAGCTGTGCGGACAAAGAAGGCGCCCTTTGGCCTGGGCCAAATGCTTTTGACACACCCCTGGGCCTGCCAGACTCTGAGGGCCCTGCCATGGGCCCCCTGCTCCCCTGCCCTTTGTTCAGTCACAGCAGAGATGGCCACACCCACTCCCTCAGTGAGGGCAGTGTTCCAACCTCCTTCAGCCCCGCCCCCTCTCCGCAGGTTACCATGGACTACGGATGCTGCATTCTGAGGCCAGGGCGTTCCGAGAATGCCAAGGGCAGACATGATGACCTTCAATGATTTCCTCTTGTGTCAGTTTTGGTCAACTTTAGGAGCTAGGAAATGGTCCCCTTTACACAAATGTTCAAATTTACTGGCATTTCATATATTCTCTGCTATAACATTGTCCTGATTCTTTCTGTATATTCTTTACTTATGTTTTTGTTTTCCTTAATCAAAGTGTGTCTTTTAAATCTTTTCAAAGAATATTCTTTGGACTTACTAAATCACCTCAATTTTATACGTTTTCTGTTGTATTAAGTTCTGCTCATATCTTTATTTATATTTTTTTCTATGTTCTCAGTGTTTGTTGTTTTGATCATCTGATGTCAATTAAAACACTTGGTTATTCATTTTAATAAATCTTTTTACTTATAAAGATTTGAACTTTTGAAGATTCCAGCTTACTTGTAAGTTTCTAAGGGTCAGGTTCTCTCCATTGTTGCTGGCCTAAGGCTTAGTTCACCATATAGCAATGTATATATTGACATATTTTCCCCTCGACTTTCTGTGATTCCCTACATCTCACCTTTCTTTGCAGACAAGCCATTTGAAATACCCTTCACTTATTTCACAGCCAATAAGTCTTTGAAATAATGTGTATTTTTGAGAGAAATCTTCTTATATCATTAGGCAGAAAATCTGACCTGCCATAGTTTTCAAAACAGCATAATTTCACTCTTCTCAATGATTAATCTGTTGTATTACACAACCTTTGAGTATTTAGCTTTATCAATGACATGTACTTTACAAATGTTTTAGAGATCCTACCAGTCTTTGAAAACATCCTTGTTCCTTGTTCCAGTTCCAGTTTTATGTATATATTCTGCCTTGCACCTGATTATTCCAACATCTGATGGGTGGCCTTGGGAAACTAATTCTCATATTGATTGTTTTTGCTGATTGTCTCCCCTTGTAGCTGATTTCTTCATTATTGTGTAAATTTAGATCATGAGCTCATGTTTAGCTAAACAGCTGACATTGTAAAAGGCTTAAGTGTGAACGCTCGTAAGCTTCAGGAGAAAGTCGGCAAAGATTTTTTTGTGTCCCTCCGATGAGTTGCCCGCAAGGACCCCATTTTTTAGAAGTGTTGGTCCAATACTCCCTCTAGAGGCAGGGGATTCAGACAGGGCTGCTTTGCAACCCCCGATCTGGGGCAGCGGCTGTGGTCGACCTGTGGTCAGGGCAGGAGCCTCTCCGCGTTGGTCCCAGTGACCCATCTGCCTGCGAACTTCGGTCACCTGGCAGGAAGGTACGATGCCCAGTCCTATGGTTAGCTGTGCAGCGAGGTGTACTGCGAGGACACGTTCCACACACACTTCAACAAAGAGGGCGGCCTGAGTGGAAATGTGAGTGTTTGGGAAGCTGTGCAGACAAAGAAGGCGCCCTTTGGCCTGGGCCAAATGCTTGTGACACTCCCCTGGTCCTGCCGGGCTCTGAGGGCCCTGCCCTGGGCCCCCTGCTCCCCTGCCCTTTGTTCAGTCACAGCAGAGATGGCCACACCCACTCCCTCAGTGAGGGCAGTGTTCCAACCTCCTTCAGCCCCACCCCCTCTCCGCAGGTTACCATGGACTACCGATGCTGCATTCTGAGGCCAGGGCGTTCCAAGAATGCCAAGGGCAGACATGATGACCTTCAATGATTTCCTCTTGTGTCAGTTTTGGTCAACTTTAGGAGCTAGGAAATGGTCCCCTTTACAGAAATGTTCAAATTTACTGGCATTTCATATATTCTCTGCTATAACATTGTCCTGATTCTTTCTGTATATTCTTTACTTATGTTTTTGTTTTCCTTAATCAAAGTGTGTCTTTTAAATCTTTTCAAAGAATATTCTTTGGACTTACTAAATCACCTCAATTTTATACGTTTTCTGTTGTATTAAGTTCTGCTCATATCTTTATTGTTATTTTTTCTATGTTCTCAGGTTTTATTCTTTTGATCATCTGATGTCAATTAAAACACTTGGTTATTCATTTTAATAAATCTTTTTACTTAGAAAGATTTGAACTTTTGAAGATTCCAGCTTACTTGTAAGTTTCTAAGGGTCAGGTCCTCTCCATTGTTGCTGGCCTAAGGCTTAGTTCACCATATAGCAATGTATATATTGACATATTTTCCCCTCGACTTTCTGTGATTCCCTACATCTCACCTTTGTTTGCAGACAAGCCATTTGAAATACCCTTAACTTATTTCACAGCCAATAAGTCTTTGAAATAATGTGTATTTTTGAGAGAAATCTTCTTATATCATTAGGCAGAAAATCTGACCTGCCATAGTTTTCAAAACAGCATAATTTCACTCTTCTCAATGATTAATCTGTTGTATTACACAACCTTTGAGTATTTAGCTTTATCAATGACATGTACTTTACAAATGTTTTAGAGATCCTACCAGTCTTTGAAAACATCCTTGTTCCTTGTTCCAGTTCCAGTTTTATGTATATATTCTGCCTTGCACCTGATTATTCCAACATCTGATGGATGGCCTTGGGAAACTAATTCTCATATTGATTGTTTTTGCTGATTGTCTCCCCTTGTAGCTGATTTCTTCATTATTGTGTAAATTTAGATCATGAGCTCATGTTTAGCTAAACAGCTGACATTGTAAAAGGCTTAAGTGTGAACGCTCGTAAGCTTCAGGAGAAAGTCGGCAAAGATTTTTTTGTGTCCCTCCGATGAGTTGCCCGCAAGGACCCCATTTTTTAGAAGTGTTGGTCCAATACTCCCTCTAGAGGCAGGGGATTCAGACAGGGCTGCTTTGCAACCCCCGATCTGGGGCAGCGGCTGTGGTCGACCTGTGGTCAGGGCAGGAGCCTCTCCGCGTTGGTCCCAGTGACCCATCTGCCTGCGAACTTCGGTCACCTGGCAGGAAGGTACGATGCCCAGTCCTATGGTTAGCTGTGCAGCGAGGTGTACTGCGAGGACACGTTCCACACACACTTCAACAAAGAGGGCGGCCTGAGTGGAAATGTGAGTGTTTGGGAAGCTGTGCAGACAAAGAAGGCGCCCTTTGGCCTGGGCCAAATGCTTGTGACACTCCCCTGGTCCTGCCGGGCTCTGAGGGCCCTGCCCTGGGCCCCATGCTCCCCTGCCCTTTGTTCAGTCACAGCAGAGATGGCCACACCCACTCCCTTAGTGAGGGCAGTGTTCCAACCTCCTTCAGCCCCACCCCCTCTCCGCAGGTTACCATGGACTACCGATGCTGCATTCTGAGGCCAGGGCGTTCCAAGAATGCCAAGGGCAGACATGATGACCTTCAATGATTTCCTCTTGTGTCAGTTTTGGTCAACTTTAGGAGCTAGGAAATGGTCCCCTTTACAGAAATGTTCAAATTTACTGGCATTTCATATATTCTCTGCTATAACATTGTCCTGATTCTTTCTGTATATTCTTTACATATGTTTATGTTTTCCTTAATCAAAGTGTGTCTTTTAAATCTTTTCAAAGAATATTCTTTGGACTTACTAAATCACCTCAATATTATACGTTTCCTGTTGTATTAAGTTCTGCTCATATCTTTATTTATATTTTTTCTATGTTCTCAGGTTTTATTCTTTTGATCTTCTGATGTCAATTAAAACACTTGGTTATTCATTTTAATAAATCTTTTTACTTATAAAGATTTGAACTTTTGAAGATTCCAGCTTACTTGTAAGTTTCTAAGGGTCAGGTCCTCTCCATTGTTGCTGTCCTAAGGCTTAGTTCACCATATAGCAATGTATATATTGACATATTTTCCCCTCGACTATCTGTGATTTCCTACATCTCACCTTTCTTTGCAGACAAACCATTTGAAATACCCTTAACTTATTTCACAGCCAATAAGTCTTTGAAATAATGTGTATTTTTGAGAGAAATCTTCTTATATCATTAGGCAGAAAATCTGACCTGCCATAGTTTTCAAAACAGCATAATTTCACTCTTCTCAATGATTAATCTGTTGTATTACACAACCTTGGGTATTTAGCTTTATCAATGACATGTACTTTACAAATGTTTTAGAGATCCTACCAGTCTTTGAAAACATCCTTGTTGCTTGTTTCAGTTCCAGTTTTATGTATATTTTCTGCCTTGCACCTGATTATTCCAACATCTGATGGATGGCCTTGGGAAACTAATTCTCATATTGATTGTTTTTGCTGATTGTCTCCACTTGTAGCTGATTTCTTCATTATTGTGTAAATTTAGATCATGAGCTCATGTTTAGCTATACAGCTGACATTGTAACAGGCTTAAGTGTGAACGCTCGTAAGCTTCAGGAGAAAGTCGGCAAAGATTTATTTGTGTCCCTCCGATGAGTTGCCCGCAAGGACCCCATTTTTTAGAAGTGTTGGTCCAATACTCCCTCTAGAGGCAGGGGATTCAGACAGGGCTGCTTTGCGGCCCCCGATCGGGGGCAGCGGCTGTGGTCGACCTGCGGTCAGGGCAGGAGTCTCTCCGCGTTGGTCCCAGGGACCCATCTGCCTGCGAACTTCGGTCACCTGGCAGGAAGGTACGATGCCCAGTCCTATGGTTAACTGTGGAGCGAGGTGTACTGCGAGGACACGTTCCACACACACTTCAACAAAGAGGGCGGCCTGAGTGGAAAGGTGAGTGTTTGGGAAGCTGTGCGGACAAAGAAGGCGCCCTTTGGCCTGGGCCAAATGCTTGTGACACACCCCTGGGCCTGCCAGACTCTGAGGGCCCTGCCCTGGGCCCCCTGCTCCCCTGCCCTTTGTTCAGTCACAGCAGAGATGGCCACACCCACTCCCTCAGTGAGGGCAGTGTTCCAACCTCCTTCAGCCCCGCCCCCTCTCCGCAGGTTACCATGGACTACCGATGCTGCATTCTGAGGCCAGGGCGTTCCGAGAATGCCAAGGGCAGACATGATGACCTTCAATGATTTCCTCTTGTGTCAGTTTTGGTCAACTTTAGGAGCTAGGAGATGGTCCCCTTTACAGAAATGTTCAAATTTACTGGCATTTCATATATTCTCTGCTATAACATTGTCCTGATTCTTTCTGTATATTCTTTACTTATGTTTTTGTTTTCCTTAATCAAAGTGTGTCTTTTAAATCTTTTCAAAGAATATTCTTTGGACTTACTAAATCACCTCAATTTTATACGTTTTCTGTTGTATTAAGTTCTGCTCATATCTTTATTTATATTTTTTCTATGTTCTCAGGGTTTGTTGTTTTGATCATCTGATGTCAATTAAAACACTTGGTTATTCATTTTAATAAATCTTTTTACTTAGAAAGATTTGAACTTTTGAAGATTCCAGCTTACTTGTAAGTTTCTAAGTGTCAGGTCCTCTCCATTGTTGCTGGCCTAAGGCTTAGTTCACCATATAGCAATGTATATATTGACATATTTTCCCCTCGACTTTCTGTGATTCCCTACATCTCACCTTTCTTTGTAGACAAGCCATTTGAAATACCCTTAACTTATTTCACAGCCAATAAGTCTTTGAAATAATGTGTATTTTTGAGAGAAATCTTCTTATATCATTAGGCAGAAAATCTGACCTGCCATAGTTTTCAAAACAGCATAATTTCACTCTTCTCAATGATTAATCTGTTGTATTACACAACCTTTGAGTATTTAGCTTTATCAATGACATGTACTTTACAAATGTTTTAGAGATCCTACCAGTCTTTGAAAACATCCTTGTTCCTTGTTCCAGTTCCAGTTTTATGTATATATTCTGCCTTGCACCTGATTATTCCAACATCTGATGGGTGGCCTTGGGAAACTAATTCTCATATTGATTGTTTTTGCTGATTGTCTCCCCTTGTAGCTGATTTCTTCATTATTGTGTAAATTTAGATCATGAGCTCATGTTTAGCTAAACAGCTGACATTGTAAAAGGCTTAAGTGTGAACGCTCGTAAGCTTCAGGAGAAAGTCGGCAAAGATTTTTTTGTGTCCCTCCGATGAGTTGCCCGCAAGGACCCCATTTTTTAGAAGTGTTGGTCCAATACTCCCTCTAGAGGCAGGGGATTCAGACAGGGCTGCTTTGTAACCCCCGATCTGGGGCAGCGGCTGTGGTCGACCTGTGGTCAGGGCAGGAGCCTCTCCGCGTTGGTCCCAGTGACCCATCTGCCTGCGAACTTCGGTCACCTGGCAGGAAGGTACGATGCCCAGTCCTATGGTTAGCTGTGCAGCGAGGTGTACTGCGAGGACACGTTCCACACACACTTCAACAAAGAGGGAGGCCTGAGTGGAAATGTGAGTGTTTGGGAAGCTGTGCAGACAAAGAAGGCGCCCTTTGGCCTGGGCCAAATGCTTGTGACACTCCCCTGGTCCTGCCGGGCTCTGAGGGCCCTGCCCTGGGCCCCCTGCTCCCCTGCCCTTTGTTCAGTCACAGCAGAGATGGCCACACCCACTCCCTCAGTGAGGGCAGTGTTCCAACCTCCTTCAGCCCCACCCCCTCTCCACAGGTTACCATGGACTACCGATGCTGCATTCTGAGGCCAGGGCGTTCCAAGAATGCCAAGGGCAGACATGATGACCTTCAATGATTTCCTCTTGTGTCAGTTTTGGTCAACTTTAGGAGCTAGGAAATGGTCCCCTTTACAGAAATGTTCAAATTTACTGGCATTTCATATATTCTCTGCTATAACATTGTCCTGATTCTTTCTGTATATTCTTTACATATGTTTATGTTTTCCTTAATCAAAGTGTGTCTTTTAAATCTTTTCAAAGAATATTCTTTGGACTTACTAAATCACCTCAATTTTATACGTTTTCTGTTGTATTAAGTTCTGCTCATATCTTTATTTATATTTTTTCTATGTTCTCAGGGTTTGTTGTTTTGATCATCTGATGTCAATTAAAACACTTGGTTATTCATTTTAATAAACCTTTTTACTTAGAAAGATTTGAACTTTTGAAGATTCCAGCTTACTTGTAAGTTTCTAAGGGTCAGGTCCTCTCCATTGTTGCTGGCCTAAGGCTTAGTTCACCATATAGCAATGTATATATTGACATATTTTCCCCTCGACTTTCTGTGATTCCCTACATCTCACCTTTCTTTGCAGACAAGCCATTTGAAATACCCTTCACTTATTTCACAGCCAATAAGTCTTTGAAATAATGTGTATTTTTGAGAGAAATCTTCTTATATCATTAGGCAGAAAATCTGACCTGCCATAGTTTTCAAAACAGCATAATTTCACTCTTCTCAATGATTAATCTGTTGTATTACACAACCTTTGAGTATTTAGCTTTATCAATGACATGTACTTTACAAATGTTTTAGAGATCCTACCAGTCTTAGTAAACATCCTTGTTCCTTGTTTCAGTTCCAAATTTATGTATATTTTCTGCCTTGCACCTGATTATTCCAACATCTGATGGATGGCCTTGGGAAACTAATTCTCATATTGATTGTTTTTGCTGATTGTCTCCCCTTGTAGCTGATTTCTTCATTATTGTGTAAATTTAGATCATGAGCTCATGTTTAGCTAAACCGCTGACATTGTATCAGGCTTAAGTGTGAACGCTCGTAAGCTCCAGGAGAAAGTCGGCAACGATTTATTTGTGTCCCTCCGATGAGTTGCCCGCAAGGACCCCATTTTTAGAAGTGTTGGTCCAATACTCCCTCTAGAGGCAGGGGATTCAGACAGGGCTGCTTTGCGGCCCCCGATCGGGGGCAGCGGCTGTGGTCGACCTGTGGTCAGGGCAGGAGCCTCTCCGCGTTGGTCCCAGTGACCCATCTGCCTGCGAAATTTGGTCACCTGGCAGGAAGGTACGATGCCCAGTCCTATGGTTATCTGTGCAGCGAGGTGTACTGCGAGGACACGTTCCACACACACTTCAACAAAGAGGGCGGCCTGAGTGGAAATGTGAGTGTTTGGGAAGCTGTGCGGACAAAGAAGGTGCCCTTTGGCCTGGGCCAAATGCTTGTGACACACCCCTGGGCCTGCTGGACTCGGAGGACCCTGCCGTGGGCCCCCTGCTACCCTGCCCTTTGTTCAGTCACAGCAGACATGGCCACACCCACTCCCTCAGTGAGGGCAGTGTTCCAACCTCCTTCAGCCCCGCCCCCTCTCCGCAGGTTACCATGGACTACCGATGCTGCATTCTGAGGCCAGGGCGTTCCGAGAATGCCAAGGGCAGACATGATGACCTTCAATGATTTCCTCTTGTGTCAGTTTTGGTCAACTTTAGGAGCTAGGAAATGGTCCCCTTTACAGAAATGTTCAAATTTACTGGCATTTCATATATTCTCTGCTATAACATTGTCCTGATTCTTTCTGTATATTCTTTACTTATGTTTTTGTTTTCCTTAATCAAAGTGTGTCTTTTAAATCTTTTCAAAGAATATTCTTTGGACTTACTAAATCACCTCAATTTTATACGTTTTCTGTTGTATTAAGTTCTGCTCATATCTTTATTTATATTTTTTCTATGTTCTCAGGGTTTGTTGTTATGATCATCTGATGTCAATTAAAACACTTGGTTATTCATTTTAATAAATCTTTTTACTTATAAAGATTTGAACTTTTGAAGATTCCAGCTTACTTGTAAGTTTCTAAGGGTCAGGTCCTCTCCATTGTTGCTGGCCTAAGGCTTAGTTCACCATATAGCAATGTATATATTGACATATTTTCCCCTCGACTTTCTGTGATTCCCTACATCTCACCTTTGTTTGCAGACAAGCCATTTGAAATACCCTTCACTTATTTCACAGCCAATAAGTCTTTGAAATAATGTGTATTTTTGAGAGAAATCTTCTTATATCATTAGGCAGAAAATCTGACCTGCCATAGTTTTCAAAACAGCATAATTTCACTCTTCTCAATGATTAATCTGTTGTATTACACAACCTTTGAGTATTTAGCTTTATCAATGACATGTACTTTACAAATGTTTTAGAGATCCTACCAGTCTTTGAAAACATCCTTGTTCCTTGTTCCAGTTCCAGTTTTATGTATATTTTCTGCCTTGCACCTGATTATTCCAACATCTGATGGATGGCCTTGGGAAACTAATTCTCATATTGATTGTTTTTGCTGATTGTCTCCACTTGTAGCTGATTTCTTCATTATTGTGTAAATTTAGATCATGAGCTCATGTTTAGCTAAACAGCTGACATTGTAAAAGGCTTAAGTGTGAACGCTCGTAAGCTTCAGGAGAAAGTCGGCAAAGATTTTTTTGTGTCCCTCCGATGAGTTGCCCGCAAGGACCCCATTTTTTAGAAGTGTTGGTCCAATACTCCCTCTAGAGGCAGGGGATTCAGACAGGGCTGCTTTGCAACCCCCGATCTGGGGCAGCGGCTCTGGTCGACCTGTGGTCAGGGCCGGAGCCTCTCCGCGTTGGTCCCAGTGACCCATCTGCCTGAGAACTTCGGTCACCTGGCAGGAAGGTACGATGCCCAGTCCTATGGTTAGCTGTGCAGCGAGGTGTACTGCGAGGACACGTTCCACACACACTTCAACAAAGAGGGCGGCCTGAGTGGAAATGTGAGTGTTTGGGAAGCTGTGCAGACAAAGAAGGCGCCCTTTGGCCTGGGCCAAATGCTTGTGACACTCCCCTGGTCCTGCCGGGCTCTGAGGGCCCTGCCCTGGGCCCCCTGCTCCCCTGCCCTTTGTTCAGTCACAGCAGAGATGGCCACACCCACTCCCTCAGTGAGGGCAGTGTTCCAACCTCCTTCAGCCCCACCCCCTCTCCGCAGGTTACCATGGACTACCGATGCTGCATTCTGAGGCCAGGGCGTTCCAAGAATGCCAAGGGCAGACATGATGACCTTCAATGATTTCCTCTTGTGTCAGTTTTGGTCAACTTTAGGAGCTAGGAAATGGTCCCCTTTACAGAAATGTTCAAATTTACTGGCATTTCATATATTCTCTGCTATAACATTGTCCTGATTCTTTCTGTATATTCTTTACATATGTTTATGTTTTCCTTAATCAAAGTGTGTCTTTTAAATCTTTTCAAAGAATATTCTTTGGACTTACTAAATCACCTCAATTTTATACGTTTTCTGTTGTATTAAGTTCTGCTCATATCTTTATTTATATTTTTTTCTATGTTCTCAGGGTTTGTTGTTTTGATCATCTGATGTCAATTAAAACACTTGGTTATTCATTTTAATAAATCTTTTTACTTAGAAAGATTTGAACTTTTGAAGATTCCAGCTTACTTGTAAGTTTCTAAGGGTCAGGTCCTCTCCATTGTTGCTGGCCTAAGGCTTAGTTCACCATATAGCAATGTATATATTGACATATTTTCCCCTCGACTTTCTGTGATTCCCTACATCTCACCTTTCTTTGCAGACAAGCCATTTGAAATACCCTTAACTTATTTCACAGCCAATAAGTCTTTGAAATAATGTGTATTTTTGAGAGAAATCTTCTTATATCATTAGGCAGAAAATCTGACCTGCCATAGTTTTCAAAACAGCATAATTTCACTCTTCTCAATGATTAATCTGTTGTATTACACAACCTTTGAGTATTTAGCTTTATCAATGACATGTACTTTACAAATGTTTTAGAGATCCTACCAGTCTTAGTAAACATCCTTGTTCCTTGTTTCAGTTCCAGTTTTATGTATATTTTCTGCCTTGCACCTGATTATTCCAACATCTGATGGATGGCCTTGGGAAACTAATTCTCATATTGATTGTTTTTGCTGATTGTCTCCACTTGTAGCTGATTTCTTCATTATTGTGTAAATTTAGATCATGAGCTCATGTTTAGCTAAACAGCTGACATTGTATCAGGCTTAAGTGTGAACGCTCGTAAGCTCCAGGAGAAAGTCGGCAACGATTTATTTGTGTCCCTCCGATGAGTTGCCCGCAACGACCCCATTTTTTAGAAGTGTTGGTCCAATACTCCCTCTAGAGGCAGGGGATTCAGACAGGGCTGCTTTGCGGCCCCCGATTGGGGGCAGCAGCTGTGGTCGACCTGTGGTCAGGGCAGGAGCCTCTCCGCGTTGGTCCCAGGGACCCATCTGCCTGCGAACTTCAGTCACCTGGCAGGAAGGTACGATGCCCAGTCCTATGGTTAGCTGTGCAGCGAGGTGTACTGCGAGGACACGTTCCACACACACTTCAACAAAGAGGGCGGCCTGAGTGGAAATGTGAGTGTTTGGGAAGCTGTGCGGACAAAGAAGGTGCCCTTTGGCCTGGGCCAAATGCTTGTGACACACCCCTGGGCCTGCTGGCCTCTGAGGGCCCTGCCCTGGGCCCCCTGCTCCCCTGCCCTTTGTTCAGTCACAGCAGAGATGGCCACACCCACTCCCTCAGTGAGGGCAGTGTTCCAACCTCCTTCAGCCCCGCCCCCTCTCCGCAGGTTACCATGGACTACCGATGCTGCATTCTGAGGCCAGGGCGTTCCGAGAATTCCAAGGGCAGACATGATGACCTTCAATGATTTCCTCTTGTGTCAGTTTTGGTCAACTTTAGGAGCTAGGAAATGGTCCCCTTTACAGAAATGTTCAAATTTACTGGCATTTTATATATTCTCTGCTATAACATTGTCCTGATTCTTTCTGTATATTCTTTACATATGTTTATGTTTTCCTTAATCAAAGTGTGTCTTTTAAATCTTTTCAAAGAATATTCTTTGGACTTACTAAATCACCTCAATTTTATACGTTTTCTGTTGTATTCAGTTCTGCTCATATCTTTATTTATATTTTTTCTATGTTCTCAGGGTTTGTTGTTTTGATCATCTGATGTCAATTAAAACACTTGGTTATTCATTTTAATAAATCTTTTTACTTATAAAGATTTGAACTTTTGAAGATTCCAGCTTACTTGTAAGTTTCTAAGGGTCAGGTCCTCTCCATTGTTGCTGGCCTAAGGCTTAGTTCACCATATAGCAATGTATATATTGACATATTTTCCCCCGACTTTCTGTGATTCCCTACATCTCACCTTTCTTTGCAGACAAGCCATTTGAAATACCCTTCACTTATTTCACAGCCAATAAGTCTTTGAAATAATGTGTATTTTTGAGAGAAATCTTCTTATATCACTAGGCAGAAAATCTGACCTGCCATAGTTTTCAAAACAGCATAATTTCACTCTTCTCAATGATTAATCTGTTGTATTACACAACCTTTGAGTATTTAGCTTTATCAATGACATGTACTTTACAAATGTTTTAGAGATCCTACCAGTCTTTGAAAACATCCTTGTTCCTTGTTCCAGTTCCAGTTTTTTGTATATATTCTGCCTTGCACCTGATTATTCCAACATCTGATGGGTGGCCTTGGGAAACTAATTCTCATATTGATTGTTTTTGCTGATTGTCTCCCCTTGTAGCTGATTTCTTCATTATTGTGTAAATTTAGATCATGAGCTCATGTTTAGCTAAACAGCTGACATTGTAAAAGGCTTAAGTGTGAACGCTCGTAAGCTCCAGGAGAAAGTCGGCAATGATTTTTTTGTGTCCCTCCGATGAGTTACCCGCAAGGACCCCATTTTTTAGAAGTGTTGGTCCAATACTCCCTCTAGAGGCAGGGGATTCAGACAGGGCTGCTTTGCGGCCCCCGATCGGGGGCAGCGGCTGTGGTCGACCTGTGGTCAGGGCAGGAGCCTCTCCGCGTTGGTCCCAGGGACCCATCTGCCTGCGAACGTCGGTCACCTGGCAGGAAGGTACGATGCCCAGTCCTATGGTTAGCTGTGCAGCGAGGTGTACTGTGAGGACACGTTCCACACACACTTCAACAAAGAGGGCGGTCTGAGTGGAAATGTGAGTGTTTGGGAAGCTGTGCGGACAAAGAAGGTGCCCTTTGGCCTGGGCCAAATGCTTGTGACACACCCCTGGGCCTGCTGGCCTCTGAGGGCCCTGCCCTGGGCCCCCTGCTACCCTGCCCTTTGTTCAGTCACAGCAGAGATGGCCACACCCACTCCCTCAGTGAGGGCAGTGTTCCAACCTCCTTCAGCCCCGCCCCCTCTCCGCAGGTTACCATGGACTACCGATGCTGCATTCTGAGGCCAGGGCGTTCCGAGAATGCCAAGGGCAGACATGATGACCTTCAATGATTTCCTCTTGTGTCAGTTTTGGTCAACTTTAGGAGCTAGGAAATGGTCCCCTTTACAGAAATGTTCAAATTTACTGGCATTTCATATATTCTCTGCTATAACATTGTCCTGATTCTTTCTGTATATTCTTTACTTATGTTTTTGTTTTCCTTAATCAAAGTGTGTCTTTTAAATCTTTTCAAAGAATATTCTTTGGACTTACTAAATCACCTCAATTTTATACGTTTTCTGTTGCATTAAGTTCTGCTCATATCTTTATTTATATTTTTTCTATGTTCTCAGGGTTTGCTGTTTTGATCATCTGATGTCAATTAAAACACTTGGTTATTCATTTTAATAAACCTTTTTACTTAGAAAGATTTGAACTTTTGAAGATTCCAGCTTACTTGTAAGTTTCTAAGGGTCAGGTCCTCTCCATTGTTGCTGGCCTAAGGCTTAGTTCACCATATAGCAATGTATATATTGACATATTTTCCCCTCGACTTTCTGTGATTCCCTACATCTCACCTTTCTTTGCAGACAAGCCATTTGAAATGCCCTTCACTTATTTCACAGCCAATAAGTCTTTGAAATAATGTGTATTTTTGAGAGAAATCTTCTTATATCATTAGGCAGAAAATCTGACCTGCCATAGTTTTCAAAACAGCATAATTTCACTCTTCTCAATGATTAATCTGTTGTATTACACAACCTTTGAGTATTTAGCTTTATCAATGACATGTACTTTACAAATGTTTTAGAGATCCTACCAGTCTTTGAAAACATCCTTGTTCCTTGTTCCAGTTCCAGTTTTATGTATATATTCTGCCTTGCACCTGATTATTCCAACATCTGATGGGTGGCCTTGGGAAACTAATTCTCATATTAATTGTTTTTGCTGATTGTCTCCCCTTGTAGCTGATTTCTTCATTATTGTGTAAATTTAGATCATGAGCTCATGTTTAGCTAAACAGCTGACATTGTAAAAGGCTTAAGTGTGAACGCTCGTAAGCTTCAGGAGAAAGTCGGCAAAGATTTTTTTGTGTCCCTCCGATGAGTTGCCCGCAAGGACCCCATTTTTTAGAAGTGTTGGTCCAATACTCCCTCTAGAGGCAGGGGATTCAGACAGGGCTGCTTTGCAACCCCAGATCTGGGGCAGCGGCTGTGGTCGACCTGTGGTCTGGGCAGGAGCCTCTCCGCGTTGGTCCCAGTGACCCATCTGCCTGCGAACTTCGGTCACCTGGCAGGAAGGTACGATGCCCAGTCCTATGGTTAGCTGTGCAGCGAGGTGTACTGCGAAGACACGTTCCACACACACTTCAACAAAGAGGGCGGCCTGAGTGGAAATGTGAGTGTTTGGGAAGCTGTGCGGACAAAGAAGGCGCCCTTTGGCCTGGGCCAAATGCTTGTGACACACCCCTGGGCCTGCCAGACTCTGAGGGCCCTGCCCTGGGCCCCCTGATCCCCTGCCCTTTGTTCAGTCACAGCAGAGATGGCCACACCCACTCCCTCAGTGAGGGCAGTGTTCCAACCTCCTTCAGCCCCGCCCCCTCTCCGCAGGTTACCATGGACTACCGATGCTGCATTCTGAGGCCAGGGCGTTCCGAGAATGCCAAGGGCAGACATGATGACCTTCAATGATTTCCTCTTGTGTCAGTTTTGGTCAACTTTAGGAGCTAGGAAATGGTCCCCTTTACAGAAATGTTCAAATTTACTGGCATTTCATATATTCTCTGCTATAACATTGTCCTGATTCTTTCTGTATATTCTTTACTTATGTTTTTGTTTTCCTTAATCAAAGTGTGTCTTTTAAATCTTTTCAAAGAATATTCTTTGGACTTACTAAATCACCTCAATTTTATACGTTTTCTGTTGTATTAAGTTCTGCTCATATCTTTATTGTTATTTTTTCTATGTTCTCAGGGTTTGTTGTTTTGATCATCTGATGTCAATTAAAACACTTGGTTATTCATTTTAATAAATCTTTTTACTTAGAAAGATTTGAACTTTTGAAGATTCCAGCTTACTTGTAAGTTTCTAAGGGTCAGGTCCTCTCCATTGTTGCTGGCCTAAGGCTTAGTTCACCATATAGCAATGTATATATTGACATATTTTCCCCTCGACTTTCTGTGATTCCCTACATCTCACCTTTCTTTGCAGACAAGCCATTTGAAATACCCTTCACTTATTTCACAGCCAATAAGTCTTTGAAATAATGTGTATTTTTGAGAGAAATCTTCTTATATCATTAGGCAGAAAATCTGACCTGCCATAGTTTTCAAAACAGCATAATTTCACTCTTCTCAATGATTAATCTGTTGTATTACACAACCTTTGAGTATTTAGCTTTATCAATGACATGTACTTTACAAATGTTTTAGAGATCCTACCAGTCTTAGTAAACATCCTTGTTCCTTGTTTCAGTTCCAGTTTTATGTATATTTTCTGCCTTGCACCTGATTATTCCAACATCTGATGGATGGCCTTGGGAAACTAATTCTCATATTGATTGTTTTTGCTGATTGTCTCCACTTGTAGCTGATTTCTTCATTATTGTGTAAATTTAGATCATGAGCTCATGTTTAGCTAAACAGCTGACATTGTATCAGGCTTAAGTGTGAACGCTCGTAAGCTCCAGGAGAAAGTCGGCAACGATTTATTTGTGTCCCTCCGATGAGTTGCCCGCAACGACCCCATTTTTTAGAAGTGTTGGTCCAAT
Source organism: Hyperoodon ampullatus (assembly GCF_949752795.1). NCBI lineage: Eukaryota > Metazoa > Chordata > Mammalia > Artiodactyla > Ziphiidae > Hyperoodon > Hyperoodon ampullatus. The sequence goes on along the minus strand of NW_027640826.1, from coordinate 3,541 downwards.
ACTCCCTCTAGAGGCAGGGGATTCAGACAGGGCTGCTTTGCGGCCCCCGATCGGGGGCAGCAGCTGTGGTCGACCTGTGGTCAGGGCAGGAGCCTCTCCGCGTTGGTCCCAGGGACCCATCTGCCTGCGAACTTCAGTCACCTGGCAGGAAGGTACGATGCCCAGTCCTATGGTTAGCTGTGCAGCGAGGTGTACTGCGAGGACACGTTCCACACACACTTCAACAAAGAGGGCGGCCTGAGTGGAAATGTGAGTGTTTGGGAAGCTGTGCGGACAAAGAAGGTGCCCTTTGGCCTGGGCCAAATGCTTGTGACACACCCCTGGGCCTGCTGGCCTCTGAGGGCCCTGCCCTGGGCCCCCTGCTCCCCTGCCCTTTGTTCAGTCACAGCAGAGATGGCCACACCCACTCCCTCAGTGAGGGCAGTGTTCCAACCTCCTTCAGCCCCGCCCCCTCTCCGCAGGTTACCATGGACTACCGATGCTGCATTCTGAGGCCAGGGCGTTCCGAGAATTCCAAGGGCAGACATGATGACCTTCAATGACTTCCTCTTGTGTCAGTTTTGGTCAACTTTAGGAGCTAGGAAATGGTCCCCTTTACAGAAATGTTCAAATTTACTGGCATTTCATATATTCTCTGCTATAACATTGTCCTGATTCTTTCTGTATATTCTTTACATATGTTTATGTTTTCCTTAATCAAAGTGTGTCTTTTAAATCTTTTCAAAGAATATTCTTTGGACTTACTAAATCACCTCAATTTTATACGTTTTCTGTTGTATTCAGTTCTGCTCATATCTTTATTTATATTTTTTCTATGTTCTCAGGGTTTGTTGTTTTGATCATCTGATGTCAATTAAAACACTTGGTTATTCATTTTAATAAATCTTTTTACTTAGAAAGATTTGAACTTTTGAAGATTCCAGCTTACTTGTAAGTTTCTAAGGGTCAGGTCCTCTCCATTGTTGCTGGCCTAAGGCTTAGTTCACCATATAGCAATGTATATATTGACATATTTTCCCCCGACTTTCTGTGATTCCCTACATCTCACCTTTCTTTGCAGACAAGCCATTTGAAATACCCTTCACTTATTTCACAGCCAATAAGTCTTTGAAATAATGTGTATTTTTGAGAGAAATCTTCTTATATCACTAGGCAGAAAATCTGACCTGCCATAGTTTTCAAAACAGCATAATTTCACTCTTCTCAATGATTAATCTGTTGTATTACACAACCTTTGAGTATTTAGCTTTATCAATGACATGTACTTTACAAATGTTTTAGAGATCCTACCAGTCTTTGAAAACATCCTTGTTCCTTGTTCCAGTTCCAGTTTTTTGTATATATTCTGCCTTGCACCTGATTATTCCAACATCTGATGGGTGGCCTTGGGAAACTAATTCTCATATTGATTGTTTTTGCTGATTGTCTCCCCTTGTAGCTGATTTCTTCATTATTGTGTAAATTTAGATCATGAGCTCATGTTTAGCTAAACAGCTGACATTGTAAAAGGCTTAAGTGTGAACGCTCGTAAGCTCCAGGAGAAAGTCGGCAATGATTTTTTTGTGTCCCTCCGATGAGTTACCCGCAAGGACCCCATTTTTTAGAAGTGTTGGTCCAATACTCCCTCTAGAGGCAGGGGATTCAGACAGGGCTGCTTTGCGGCCCCCGATCGGGGGCAGCGGCTGTGGTCGACCTGTGGTCAGGGCAGGAGCCTCTCCGCGTTGGTCCCAGGGACCCATCTGCCTGCGAACTTCGGTCACCTGGCAGGAAGGTACGATGCCCAGTCCTATGGTTAGCTGTGCAGCGAGGTGTACTGCGAGGACACGTTCCACACACACTTCAACAAAGAGGGCCGCCTGAGTGGAAAGGTGAGTGTTTGGGAAGCTGTGCAGGCAAAGAAGGCGCCCTTTGGCCTGGGCCAAATGCTTGTGACACTCCCCTGGTCCTGCCGGGCTCTGAGGGCCCTGCCCTGGGCCCCCTGCTCCCCTGCCCTTTGTTCAGTCACAGCAGAGATGGCCACACCCACTCCCTCAGTGAGGGCAGTGTTCCAACCTCCTTCAGCCCCGCCCCCTCTCCGCAGGTTACCATGGACTACCGATGCTGCATTCTGAGGCCAGGGCGTTCCGAGAATGCCAAGGGCAGACATGATGACCTTCAATGATTTCCTCTTGTGTCAGTTTTGGTCAACTTTAGGAGCTAGGAAATGGTCCCCTTTACAGAAATGTTCAAATTTACTGGCATTTCATATATTCTCTGCTATAACATTGTCCTGATTCTTTCTGTATATTCTTTACTTATGTTTTTGTTTTCCTTAATCAAAGTGTGTCTTTTAAATCTTTTCAAAGAATATTCTTTGGACTTACTAAATCACCTCAATTTTATACGTTTTCTGCTGTATTAAGTTCTGCTCATATCTTTATTTATATTTTTTCTATGTTCTCAGGGTTTGTTGTTTTGATCATCTGATGTCAATTAAAACACTTGGTTATTCATTTTAATAAACCTTTTTACTTAGAAAGATTTGAACTTTTGAAGATTCCAGCTTACTTGTAAGTTTCTAAGGGTCAGGTCCTCTCCATTGTTTCTGGCCTAAGGCTTAGTTCACCATATAGCAATGTATATATTGACATATTTTCCCCTCGACTTTCTGTGATTCCCTACATCTCACCTTTCTTTGCAGACAAGCCATTTGAAATACCCTTAACTTATTTCACAGCCAATAAGTCTTTGAAATAATGTGTATTTTTGAGAGAAATCTTCTTATATCATTAGGCAGAAAATCTGACATGCCATAGTTTTCAAAACAGCATAATTTCACTCTTCTCAATGATTAATCTGTTGTATTACACAACCTTTGAGTATTTAGCTTTATCAATGACATGTACTTTACAAATGTTTTAGAGATCCTACCAGTCTTTGAAAACATCCTTGTTCCTTGTTCCAGTTCCAGTTTTATGTATATATTCTGCCTTGCACCTGATTATTCCAACATCTGATGGGTGGCCTTGGGAAACTAATTCTCATATTGATTGTTTTTGCTGATTGTCTCCCCTTGTAGCTGATTTCTTCATTATTGTGTAAATTTAGATCATGAGCTCATGTTTAGCTAAACAGCTGACATTGTAAAAGGCTTAAGTGTGAACGCTCGTAAGCTTCAGGAGAAAGTCGGCAAAGATTTTTTTGTGTCCCTCCGATGAGTTGCCCGCAAGTACCCCATTTTTTAGAAGTGTTGGTCCAATACTCCCTCTAGAGGCAGGGGATTCAGACAGGGCTGCTTTGCAACCCCCGATCTGGGGCAGTGGCTGTGGTCGACCTGTGGTCAGGGCAGGAGCCTCTCCGCGTTGGTCCCAGTGACCCATCTGCCTGCGAACTTCGGTCACCTGGCAGGAAGGTACGATGCCCAGTCCTATGGTTAGCTGTGCAGCGAGGTGTACTGCGAGGACAGGTTCCACACACACTTCAACAAAGAGGGCGGCCTGAGTGGAAATGTGAGTGTTTGGGAAGCTGTGCAGACAAAGAAGGCGCCGTTTGGAATGGGCCA